>NC_088367.1:5674756-5687256 GCF_034508935.2 Berghia stephanieae | reverse complement strand
GTGTGTGTGTGAGGATAATATGTTTATTTACATTATCTTTGTACTTTACAAATAAAAAAAGAAAGATCTCTTTATTGTTGAGGTTAAATCTCCCTATTGGAATCAATTAAATCAACAATTGAGAGCTTCTTATAGACTGTCAATACGCTTCAACAGTCGTAACGTCACTTCCCCCGTAATGACGCATGGTAACTTAGTAACTGGCTCTAAACTATTGGAACAATGGCAGATGCCTTTATGAAATATTTCTCCAACGAGCATAAAAGCGTATCCAGAGGAAAAAAAACATTATTATGCATTATTATTATATATGCATTATATTTTATTTGTTTTCCACATTAATTTGTGTATTGTTGTGCTGACGAAAGGTTTGTACTCGAAACGTCCATTGTCTGTTTTATTCCCATACGAAGCCTCTCCATTTTCACTCTTTCGTTAGTATTTTACGATCACCAGCTTCAGGCAGCCCTACCGTTTTCTACTTTTCTATATGACAACAAGTACCTTGATAAATATGGAGGTCTGTACTTCATCAATCCTTCCTTCATCTTTCATGTCATAGACCGAATCTCTCATTGCATTGAGGACAATCCGTATGGAGTGGGAAGTTTTGGATTCAATGGCAATCCGAGGGTAGAAACCTTGGACAAGACCTAAATGACAAATACAACGCAGTTATCTCACACATATAAACAGCACAGGAGAATTCTACATAAATATCCACTTCCCAACCAAAATAAGTAACAAATCGCAGTATATAAAATGCGAAGAGACACTGCTCTTGATTCAAATTTTGGAAACAAGATGGAGACTATTTGGACATATCTTAAGGAGAGACAGAAATATTTCAGATAATATAAGGCAATGGCGTTATTCTTTACACCAAGCGGACATAACGAACACAAAGGCAGACCCACAACAAGCGTATATATATATACACTACAATAAATAAAGACCTCAAATGCCTAGATGACACACAAGAACTGAGATGAGAAAAGGATTTAGAACACGTGAGATCCATCGCAGCAGACCGTCATCAGTGGAAAGAACTCACTCAACAATAGCCCATGTCTGAATTGGACTATTTTCCATCTATTTCCATACACTAAATTTAGTCTGAATTTAGCAAATTACTTAAGTTTTCTAATCAGATTTACTTGCAAAAAAAATTACCTAATTCCCTAGTGAGATCCATCTTAGAATCCAGAGCATGGGTGATAATGTTGGCTCGAATCTCGTCAAAGTCAATCACGTGGGCCAGTTTTAATTCCACTTTCTGTGATTGAGATAAGGGGGGAGGGGAATTTGAATGCTTTGGAAATTAAGGTCAAAGTTTTAAATAAAAATTTTTTAAATCAAAGATCAAATCGAATAAAAATCATAGGTTTTTATTAACGTAATATCCACTGAATGTATAGGGAATGAGATTAGCGAAAGAGTAGCGTCCCTTGATTGGAAGTCATGAGCGGAAAAGTTATTAGAGAGAGAACGTCATGTTGGTTGTGCGGCATGAGACACTTCACCGAAAGCGAGGACGAGAGAAACGTATGTGCAAAACCATTTTGACATTCTCTCTGTAAGGTGATGTCCAATCAAGCGATGCTACTCTTCCGTTAATCTCATTCCCAATTCAAAGCACTCTATGATGGGTCCCAAACAACAGCAACATTTAAAACTTGAGTATTTATCTATATATCACAATATCCACTCAACATGCTCAAGAACTTTACAATTGTTTTTCCGACAGAGACAAAGAAGTTAATGGCTAAAAACTGGAGCAACGCACAAACACTGTCATGGTCTCAAGTGAGTAAAGAGCTACTCGACTATGCATAAAGATATATGTAGAATGAGGCCCCAGAATTTACTAGTTACTATAAATGAAAAACAATTAACGATTTGTTTACAATGAAATAAAAATAATGATGAAATTTAATTAAAAGAGATAAACAGTGATCGTGGCAGTTACAAATAGAGATATGAATATTTTACGTAACTTATGATAATATGTCAGGTTCGTAAGTTTACGTTTCCAGGCAGTTGATGGGCTTGGATGATCTATTCCTCTGATAACAGGATCGGACTCGTAAAATTCCACTTCCAGGCAATTGGTAAGAGGTTATTGTGTAGTCCTTTGACAGCGGGCTCGGGTTTGATCCTTGAAGATTATACAATCAAAGTTAAAAGCTCCGGCGTCTTAATGGTGTAGATATAATATCTACAAAGTCCCAAAAGATAAAAATCTTCCAGTATATATATAGGAATAGAGCGACTGGCCGTCCGGCATAGATTGTGGAGAGAAAGTGAGTGTAGAATATTAGACCTATCAGCTTTTATAATAAATGGCTACGTGACAGAATGTAGAACGAAAAGTATTCACTAATTAGAAATTAATTCGAGGGAAGGCTATAAAAGGAAAGACGATCTAATATTAGAAGGTAAAGTTTATCTAAGCCTACCGAAATATAACTGGAGTGAGATGAATTCAGTTCTTAATAAAATAAAATTTAATAAGATAATTGTGAACAACCTTTACTGTGACACCCCCCACCCACGTTTAAAATATACTCTTTAACCATTATGGGAAAGATAGATTTTACAAACGGAAGTAAATTTACTATCATGATACTCTAGCATTAATCCATTGTTATGATTTGTGCTACAATTAAATTATTTATTAACTAGACATGGAAATGTTTATATTAACGTAGGTATAGGAATGGGTGACAATAACAATGAAAGATTGTGATTACAAATCATTGTGATGAACAACATGATGGCAATGTGATTACAAATCATTGTGATAAACAATAGTGATGGCAATGAAGCATGATTTAAGTCGATGATATGAAGGTAATTTACTGAATGAAATGAATGAAAATGTAAATGGAATATTGACATTTCAATTATTAATCATAAATGAGTGAAAATTCATAACAATAATAGATAAAGAGAAGATTTCCCAAATCATGAATGGGTATGGTATATATATCCAAACAATACTCAATGTTACATTAAGTTGGGTCATCATGTTTACAAATAAAATTATCGAATTTGTGCGTTCTGATTTGGCATAGTTTGCGATGTAACTAACAGTATGCATGGGAGGTTAAGTTATACCCTTCTCACGTGTTTACACTAATCGAGAAAGTAGGTCGGCGTGAATATTTTCACAGCCTGGTATGTGAGAGATACTGAAAGTGTAATTTTGCAAAAATAGACTCCACCTTAGTACTCTACTATTATTCATTTTGTTATTTCTTATGTACGTGAGTGGTTTATGGTCCGTTTCGACCACAAACTCTTTTAGCAGTAGATATCTGCTGAATGTCTTTAAAGCAAAGACGATGGCCAGTCCTTCACGCTCTATTACAGAGTATCGTGATTCTCTGTCCAATAATTTTCTGCTTGCATATAAGCAAGGCATTAGAGTTCCCTCATGTTCCTGTAATAGTACACCTGCGATGCCCTTATCAGACGCGTCAGTTCTTACAACAAATTCTTTTGATATGTCGGGTAATTTAAGAATTGGTTCTGAACAGAGTAATGCCTTTAATTGGTTAAAGCTATTCTGACACACTTCTGTCCAAACAATTTTGTTCGGTGACCCATTCTTTGTCAGATTTGTTAGCGGTGTCGCGATGTGCGCGAAGTTGTAAATGTATTTCCTGTAAAAATTTAGGAGCCCAAGTACTTTGCGTACTTCTTTTTTTGTCTTAGGTGGTTGCAATTGTGCGATTTTTGTTTGTTTTTCTGTCTCGGGTGTCTGTGTCCCATGACCAACGGTATGACCGAGAAAATCAATTTTGTAAAATGCAATGCTTGTTTTTGACAGTTTTGTTTTTAAAGAATTACGTTTTAATGCTTCAAGCACTAATTCTAAGGTTGTCATGTGATCAGTCCATGAGTTTGAGAAAATACATGCGTCGTCGAAGTATGAGAGTGTAGACGGGATGTCTTTTAATAACATACGCATCATTCTTTGGAATGTCGATGCGGCTGTCGATAATCCAAATGGCATATAGTTAAATTCTAACAATCCTAATAGTGATTGAAATGCTGTGTATTTCTTACATGATTCTTTCAGTGGAATCTGCCAGTAACCTCTAGAAAGATCACATTTTGTCATGTATTTTGCTTGAGATAAGGCAGCAAATAAATTCTCTTGATTTGGTATTGGTTCTGCATCAAACACTGTTGCTTCATTTAATTTGCGAAAGTCGATACATAGCCTTATCGATCCGTCTTTCTTTTTCACTACTACTATTGGTGATGAGTATGGGCTTGAAGAATATCTAACTATTCCTGTATCTAGCATATCCTTAACTTCCTTTTCAACTTGTTCTCGTGCGTGAAATGGAATAGGATAGTTTTTCACGTTGATAGGGGTAGATGTGGTTAACTTTATGTCGTGTTCCACTAATGTTGTATGTCCGGGTGCGTCTGTAAAGACTGACTGGTACTTTTCTAATAATGACCTGATTTCTCGTTTCTGACATTCGTTTAGTTGAGGATTGATTGTGACGTCATTAATTGTACTATTTTTAGAGTTACCGTGTTGTGGGGTGTGTTGTAGTTCGACATCATCGCTGTGAGTTTCGATGATTAATCCTACATTTGCAGCTTCAACATGGTTAAATATTGGTTGTGATAATCTGTCTCTATCGAAATATTTTTTTAGCATGTTTGCATGGAATGTCTTTGTTGTGTTGTTAATTTGAATCTCGTAATTAACACCAGATCGTACTGCTAATACCTTGAATGGTCCTTTCCATGTAGCTAAAAGTTTACTCGAGTCATCGGGTAAGAGTATTAGTACTTTGTCACCAATATCAAATTTTCTTGACTTGCTTTTTCGATCGGAGTATTCCTTGTATTTCTCTGCTTTTTTAGTGACGGATTCCTGTGCTAGCTTACATGTATCCTCTATTCTGTCTTTCAGGTTTCTTACATATTCGTAAGCAAACATAATTTCGTTATTGTCCTCCTCATTCCCTTTACAAATGTCGGCTACTATATTGATCGGGCCGCGAGGTGATCGTCCATACATCAACTCAAATGGGGAGTAGCCTGTAGATTCTTGGGGTATTTCTCTATATGCAAATAGGATTGCTGGTAAGTATCTGTCCCAATCATCTGGTTTTTCTGCTGACACTTTTCTTAACATATTCTTTAGAGTGCCATTAAATCTTTCACAAAGACCATTTGCTTGGGGGTGGTAGGGAGTTGTGAATGAGTGTTGGATTCCCATGAGTTTCATGGTTTCATGCATCATATGTGATGTAAATTGGGGTCCATTGTCCGACAGTATCTCATTTGGTATGCCTATTCTAGTAAAAATTGTCATCAATGCTTCAGCTATGTGATCCGATGTAGTTGATTTCAATGCTATCGCTTCTGGCCACCTGGTTGCGTAATCGACTAGTGTTAGTATGTGTGTATGGTTTCTATCTGATTTTGTTAAAGGGCCTATAATGTCAATTGCAACTTTTTGAAAAACTTTTTCAATAACTGGGGTTGTCTCTAATGGCAATCTCGGTATTCTGCCTTTTGCGACTCTTCTTTGGCATGTGTCACACGATTTCACATATTCTCGGACGTCTTTAGTAATTCCAGGCCATGTGAAATTCTCGGATATTCTCTTCAATGTGGAAGAGCTCCCAAGATGTCCAGAAGTTATTGAATCGTGCGCTATTCCAAGGATTTTGTTTCTGTAAATACTCGGCGTGACCAGTTGTTTAGCTATTTTGTTTCTTTTCCTATGTAACCTGAACAGAATATCTTTTTCAATGATGTATTCAACTTTTGATTTCGTCCCTTTGTTTGCGATATTGAAATATGAAGTTAAAGTCGGGTCCTTTTTCTGTTCTTCAATGAACGTGTTCCTGTCAAATTGTTGTGGTTCAAGAGAAATAGTCATTGGCTTCTCTGTTGTCTTAGTCATCTTTCTTGTTTCTGCTAGACAAGCTGTTTCTTGGGTTAATGACCATTCTTTTACATCTGTTGGGTTGTCTTTAAGACCTTTTATATTGCCAACAATAACATCAGCGACGGGGTTGGGAAGTATACAGCATTCCACTATTCCTGTATAGTATGGGGTTTCTATGTACACATTAGCTGTTTCAAAGGTTTCGACTGTGCCACTGAATGTGATGCATTGTACCGTTTTTCCAGTTTTGTCTTCGTCATTGATCAAAGATGCTTTTATTCCTACTGTACTGCATCCTGTGTCTCTCAATATTTTGCAATCAGTTCCATTAGCTTTGCCTTCTCAAAAAAATAGTGATCCTGACTTGTGAGTTTGTGTTAAAAGTGACATACCTTTCACGCAATACACATTTATATTTTCTCCTGACATTACTCGTGTCTGATTGTTTACACTTGTTTGGAGTGATGCATTTGCAGTTTCTTTTGGATATCCCACGATTTGTAACATTTGTCTGCTGTGTGGCCTTTCATTCCACAATATTGACATTTAATTATAGGTTTGTTGGTTTTCTTATACTCAGTATTATTGTCAGTGCTATTTCTTGTTTTGTTTTGATAGGGTCGGCTATGGTCTCTATTGAACTGTTTGTTCCATGGTTTGTTACTATGATCATCTTGTTTCACTTGCGTGTTCCGAGTGATTGATCGGCTCGTTCTATTTGAGTATTGAACTTTAGGTGTACATGGACTCTGAGCAGCGGCAGCGTAGTATGGTTCCTTCAATGTTCTGCTAAGGGGTGTCAATGGATGTGCGCTGTTAAAGTTTTCTGCGTAGATTTTTAATTTGTCCAAGTTTTCTGGCTTTCTCTCTTTAAAGAATGCGACTAAATCTGGGTTGCAAGCTTGATAGATTCGATTCTTCAGCGTGAGATAGTAAAGGCCTGCAAAGTCGTCTTGTTTTACGTTTGCCAACTCAAGCCACCGATTTAGAAATTGAGTAATTCGGTTCACGAATGTATTAAAGTCTTCTCCACTTTCCGGTTTTGCAGTGTGAAACCTTTCCTGGTAACCATCTTCCGTTAATCTAAATCTTTTTAGTAGAGCGTCTTTAATTTTACCATAGTCATCTGCATCTTCAGTTGTTAAGGTATAGAAAACTTTTAGCGGTTCTCCAGATAAGCAGTTAATCAAGGCTGTGGCCCATTTGCTTTCTGGCCAACGATAACCTTTAGCCTGAACTTCGAATCGGTGTAAGAAGGATTCTAGACAGTCTGAGCGTTCATCGTATGTTGGCATGCGTGGAAGTTTCACGAAAAATTCATCACTATTATTATGTTTTCTTTCATGACCGGTTTTTGTTTTTTCAATTTCCAGCATCATTTGGGTCCTTTTGGTTCTTCTTCTGCTAAAGCTATTTGTCTTTTTAGTTCCCTTTCTTGGACTCTTTCTTCTCGTTCTTCTCTACGTATTCTTTCTTCGTGTTCTTTTTCTTCTCTACGAATTCTTTCTTCGTGTTCTTTTTCTTCTCTACGAATTCTTTCTTCATTTTCTTCTCTACGAATTCTTTCTTCTTTTTCTTCTTTTATTTTCTCTTCGCACCATGAAAATATTCTTTCCTGGGGTATTTCTAAGTCCTTTGCGAGACTTAAGTATCTTTTATATGCTTCCATTTTTGCAATAAATTAGTTACGATGTTTTATATATATTATATTGACAGGATACTGTTACTGACTGTTTTATTTATTTACACTTACTGGAATGAACTGTTCTATTTTTAGAAATCTCTCTCTCTTATTTCAACTTATTATGTATGTTGAATTTGATGCCTTTTATCGTTATATCTTATAAAGCAATGTGTCAATACAATGCGGAGTTATTATGACTTGAGTCAATTACAATGTGTCAATCGCGTGTACTCTAAACTATGTTACTACGAAAAATGTATCACCAATGTGTGTGACTCGTCGTTAGTTTGTGTACAATTATTCGCAATGACGCTAATATACTAGAGTGTGATAACAATAATAGGATGCCAAAATAATCCCAAGTTATCTATCACTAAATATAATACGACGGCTAGTAGACTCCTTTTATTATTATTTAGTTTTTAAAGACTCACTTTTCAGAACATAATATATAAGTGGTTTTCGGTAACAGTAATATGCCAAAAATGCATTTAAAACAAATCACTATGCAAAACAAATCACGATGTCTATAGTTACTATGTGATGCCCAACTCATGTAAAAGAGAATAATGAAGGATATATTTACCAACTCAGTTCGTGGCTGGGACCTCTCTCTTGTTCAATGGTTGTTCAACAATTGTAATTAGGCATTGAAGAGTGTTTAACAGTGATGTCTGAAATACAAAACAATAAAATATCGTAAGATTTACAATAGTTACAAAATGTGTTCACAACACTGAGTGATTGGATGATAGGTGAATGAATCGTTATGGAATGTAAACATATTGAAAACAATTCATGAATGAGGCAAACAACAAAATGAAATGAGTGATATAATAACAAAGTGGACAAGGAATGAATGAATGAATGAAAAACTGAGTGAATAGATGAATGAATGAATGGATAATGTATGAATGAAAGAATGAAGGGAGGAATAAATGTATGAATGATTGGATAAATGAGTGTATGAATGATTGGATAAATGAGTGAATAAACGAATGAATGGATGAATGAATGAATGAATAAATAAATGAATGAACAATGAATGAATGAATAATTTATAAATGAATAAATGAATGAAGGAATGAATCAATAAAATGCTATTCAATTTGAATGAAAGAATGAATGGATAAATTGCTATTCCATTTAAATGAAGAAATGAAAAAGAAAAAAAAAATTAATCCTGTAAATAGGGAGTTCAATTAAAATATGATCAAGTGGGGCAATTAAGAGTTTTACAATTTAAACTTTAAAGTTAGATGAAATAGATATATGTAGAATGAGGCCCCAGAATTTACTAGTTACTATAAATGAAAAACAATTAACGATTTGTTTACAATGAAATAAAAATAATGATGAAATTTAATTAAAAGAGATAAACAGTGATCGTGGCAGTTACAAATAGAGATATGAATATTTTACGTAACTTATGATAATATGTCAGGTTCGTAAGTTTACGTTTCCAGGCAGTTGATGGGCTTGGATGATCTATTCCTCTGATAACAGGATCGGACTTGTAAAATTCCACTTCCAGGCAATTGGTAAGAGGTTATTGTGTAGTCCTTTGACAGCGGGCTCGGGTTTGATCCTTGAAGATTATACAATCAAAGTTAAAAGCTCCGGCGTCTTAATGGTGTAGATATAATATCTACAAAGTCCCAAAAGATAAAAATCTTCCAGTATATATATAGGAATAGAGCGACTGGCCGTCCGGCATAGATTGTGGAGAGAAAGTGAGTGTAGAATATTAGACCTATCAGCTTTTATAATAAATGGCTACGTGACAGAATGTAGAACGAAAAGTATTCACTAATTAGAAATTAATTCGAGGGAAGGCTATAAAAGGAAAGACGATCTAATATTAGAAGGTAAAGTTTATCTAAGCCTACCGAAATATAACTGGAGTGAGATGAATTCAGTTCTTAATAAAATAAAATTTAATAAGATAATTGTGAACAACCTTTACTGTGACAAACACATATACACACATTTTTGTCTATAATGTTTCAACTATTATGACAATCTACTTTGACGATGTGCTCTTGGAATCTACATCTGTTTCCTATTTGAACCAGTTCCCCTTTGTCTCACCTTTTCTTTTGTGCTTTAATTGTAATTCTAGAACTTTTTACTATCCCATTTTCTTCCTTTTTACTGGCGCTGATATGACCTTAATGTTTTGCAAGCGCCGTAAAACCCTTAAAAACAAAAACAAATATATGACAATCTAATATATATATATATATATATATATATATATTTCATGTTTACTGGAAAAAGACCAAAGGCTGAAACGTCGTTTGTTTTGTGTTGTTCCTTTTTACTGAGTACGGTGATAGACTGTGAGTGAAGATCTCAGAACAGGTCTCAAACCCTGGACCTTCAGATCCGAAAGCGAGTGTTATACCAAGAGACCACATAGGGACACAGCATAGTGAGTCCTTGGAAAAAGCTCTTTACTCACATTCTCTCACCATACTCAGGTGTAAAATGAATACCTGGCCGTTAACAGTGTTGTCTCTGCATGAAAAAAAAATTGTAATATCACATAACAGGCATCGCGTCTCGTCCTACATGTTAAGTGTTGCTGTTGGTCAGGGACCTCTTGTAAAGCGCTTTGATCACGTTTTTTTTTTTGTTTAATTCAAATTTCAACAGTCCAAGTCCAATTCACCCCAAGATAACAAACACCATTTTGAGATGATTCACCACAAATATTTACCAACCTCAACAGCATTGATATAGGCCCAGGCAATGTTATAGAACGTACGCAATAGACCGAGTCTCTTGTTGGTCAGCTGGTACCCAATAAATATGTTCAGTAACTGGAATAAATGGAAATGAAATAAAACAACAACAACAACAAAAATACACAGACAATGCAGGTATGGGTGCAAGCAACTGGACCTCAATAAGCCTGCAAGTCTACTTATGACCAGACATATAATCTGAAAAAGCCTGAATATATTCACGGACTTCACCTCGTCATTTGAAGTCTTGTTCTCAGCATCTAGTCTTCATAATAGTAGTCCACAATTGTTGTATGTTTAATCCAAAGGTTGTAATGGAGTAATTTGTTAAGTTTCTTGCCACAAAAAAAAAAAAATCAATCAAATCCAAATCGCAAAAAGCCGGCGACGTTTTTTTCGGTAATACAATCTGCCGGCAGGCCACTCTTGCACCCATGAATGCAGGCAAAACTTATGGAGAGAAAGATAAAGGGAGTAAATGTGACTCATATATAAGGGAACAACACAAAACAAATGACGTTTCGACCTTTGGCCTTTTTCAAGTAAACACGATAATCTAATATATATATATATATATATATATATATATATATATATATATATATATATATATATATATATCATTCATATTTACTTGAAAAGGGCCAAAGGCCGAAATGTCATTTGTTTTGTGTTGTTCCCTTATATATGAGTCACATTCACTCCCTTTATCTTTCTCCCCATCTTATTGGCTCATTGAGTTATCTCTAGTTTTAGGCAAAACTTAGTCAAGAGGGAGACGTGCAAAATTCATTGAGAACAACATGAGTCATAATATTGAATATTTGTGAAATATAGGTTGTAGTTAGATGATAGAATATATAGATGATATAACAGGATTAGACAAGGCTGATTGTAGAGACGAGATCAGGTTCTTTAATCATCAAGTAACAAAGTGCAAGTAACAAAGTGCAAGTAACAAAATGGAAGTGAACAAACTAAATCTATTATAGTGTTTCTATGCAGTATTACACTTCATAGGTGCACAGTATTTTTTTTTCTAAATGTTCATTTCAAAAACTTCTATACATCTAGTATATTTATGAGGCTCAATTTTCAATGGAAGCTTTTAAGGGGGCAGCGTAGCTCAGTGGTACGGTCTTTGCTTCGTACCCAAAAGGTACAGAGTTCGATCACGTGCCGCTGCGCTGTGTGGCCTTGAGCAAGTCACCTTGCCCTAGCTCGATTTGCTGCGCTGCACTGCGACTGATACCTGGATTATTCCAGTCTTCCTTTGGAAGAAACCCTGAGGACAAATTTCCCCTATGGGATGAATAAAGGGAATTTTATTATATTTTTTTTTATATGCAAAAAAGAGGAAAACAAACCAAGGAGTTACGACTCGTGCAAGCGTTGACGGAAGTCCTTGAGAGACTTAAAGACCCATGGAGGCACCATGGAGTTTATCTCAATTTCTATAGCATTAAATGGCACTGCTGTTTATTTCTTCATAAAATCGGATCACTTAGTTATACTGCTGGAACCCAGCAAGTGATTGACAACAGCAGCTGCATGCTGTAAAATTGGCTACCTGGACGGGGATTCCCCATTTTGAGGGTTAAGACGCAAACTATTGCATTTTCGTGATGTAATACAACACCATATCTAGATGACCACTTACATTACAATAATATTAACTTACGGAACAGACAGTATTACTTTCACTTGTTATGTTGGTTCTTTTTTCGTTTTATTGTGATTATTCTGATAGGTTTTATAAGCAATTTAAAATCCCTACTATTTTAAAATATTTTTGTTGTTGTGCGGACAATAAAAAATTCAAATCTTTCAAATCAGATGTTGGTTCCAAAACTAATTAATGCTTTGTCCAGTCTTAATATTTTTACACACAGTAAAACATTCATTTTCTGATTCAACACATTTTAACTACGTTTTTAATGGTCATAAATGTAATGGGCTGGACATAAGGTATGTTCTCTTCATTTGTATTTTGTATTGTATTTAAAAGATATGGAGATAAGTGGATTAAACAATCTAACACACCCCTAAAGAACATATAAAGCAATATATTGTGTGTGTAGG
The DNA here is from genome assembly GCF_034508935.2 of Berghia stephanieae. Classification (NCBI taxonomy): domain Eukaryota; kingdom Metazoa; phylum Mollusca; class Gastropoda; order Nudibranchia; family Aeolidiidae; genus Berghia; species Berghia stephanieae. The sequence continues at coordinate 5,674,811 of NC_088367.1, read as the reverse complement.
TTTTACTTCACTATTACAAATAGAAACAAAACCATCATCATTACACCAAACAACA
>NC_088367.1:5657256-5667256 GCF_034508935.2 Berghia stephanieae | reverse complement strand
AGTTTAAGACCATGAGTTATGTAGAATATGTGTATACCTGTGAGACGGTGACTTTGTGCGATGATCAGTTGAGGATGGCAAAGGTTGGCAAACTTTGAGGCACTGAATGACCATTTCCTGAAAGGTGAGAGAAGAATAAAAAATTTGTTAAAAAAACAAAGAATGCCTTAACTGTTTCAGCGCCATTGGCTTCACTGTGCGGCCAGAGCAGAATCTGTTCAACTGACCAATGGACGCACAGTGCAGCCGGTCTTGAAAGGCAAAAATAATAATGTAATCCAATCGTACTTTCTACAAAAGTAATATAAATTGAACCAATGGTTTAATTTCTTTCATCAGAAAATACAATTGGCCCTAGGGGGGTATTTTAATTGAGATTTTGTGCTGAATTCAAAAGTCGTATGGTCTTAGCTTGTCATTCTCATGCTGCCTCAATCACGTGTCAGCCATTTTGTGATGAAAATGCGAATATAGATAGTTCGAAGATGACGTCACTCCAGTCTTTGTTATGATGACGATGTGGTGATGATTGGAGTTGTGATGAGGGAGGTAGTGGTGATGATTATGTGGTGAGGGAGGTAGTGGTGGTGATTATGTGGTGAGGGAGGTAGTGGTGATGATTATGTGGTGAGGGAGGTAGTGGTGGTGATTATGTGGTGAGGGAGGTAGTGGTGGTGATTATGTGGTGAGGGAGGTAGTGGTGGTGATTATGTGGTGAGGGAGGTAGTGGTGGTGATTATGTGGTGAGGGAGGTAGTGGTGGTGATTATGTGGTGAGGGAGGTAGTGATGATGATTATGTGGTGGTGGTGGTGATGTTTGCAGCAGTGGTGGTAGTTATGATGATGATGTGGTGGTGTGATGATGATGTGGTGGTGGTGGTGGTGGTGGTAGTGATTATGATGTGATGTTGGTGATAGTGATAATGATGATGGTGATGATGATGATGTTGCAAATGGTGGTGGTGATGATGACGATCTGATAGTAGTAGTAGTGATGTTGACCTAAACATTCCAGACTATTTCTAGACCCATATAAACTTAAACGAGTAATTTCCTGACTTCTTTCCAACCCGGGGAAGAAACTTATTAAATCCCTGACCTTTTCTCAATTTCCTGACCTTTTCTCAATTTCCTGACCTTTTCTCAATTTCCTGACCTCTTCTAAATTTCCTGACCTTTTCTCAATTTCCTGACCTTTTCTCAATTTCCTGACCTCTTGAAAATCCTGCAAGACATTATAAGCACAGACAAGAATATGCAAGAAGACCATATGTTCACACAAATATGAAAAAAAAAAAATACAGCGGTTTCATCTATGAGAGACAGATATACATACCACTCTATGCAACCAATCTGGCAACTTCCATATAGCTTTCACTGCCCTGACACTGACTGTCCTGTGGTCAACAGTGGATAATAAGATTTTATAAGTACAATTCTGTACTAAGCAAAATATCATGAACATGCAAGAATGGGACAGCGTGGCTCAGTGGTACGGTCTTTGCTTCGTACCCGAAAGGTACCGAGTTCGATCACCTACTGCTGCGCTGTATAGCCTTGAGCAAGTCACCTCGTCCTACCTCAATTTGCAGCGCTGCACTGAGAGTAACATTAAATTAGGACTGTCAGTTGAACATTACAGCAACCAAAATAAACTCCCGAGTCCATGGGTCCTATGCCACTGAAGGACTAAAATACTGTTTGAAACTGAAGAGAATTCAAAATATTTATTTTCTCTTTGACACAGACGAAAATCAAAATTCACGTTTAATATGCCAGGTATTTATGACTGACTTATGTCATTAAAAATTACAAAACAATACCTATAAAAATAGGTAACAGTACGCTTCACACATGAATACAGATTGGATCACATAATGCATCACCAGGTCTATGTTTCCATCTGACATGACCCCCACCATTTACAATGGCACTGTAATGTATTTGGTAACTTTTGTTACACAATGGCACTGTAATGTATTTGGTTACTTTTGTTACACAATGGCACTGTAATGTATTTGATACTTTTGTTACACAATGGCACTGTAATGTATTTGGTTACTTTTGTTACACAATGGCACTGTAATGTATTTGGTTACTTTTGTTACACAATGGCACTGTAATGTATTTGATACTTTTGTTACACAATGGCACTGTAATGTATTTGGTTACTTTTGTTACACAATGGCACTGTAATGTATTTGGTTACTTTTGTTACACAATGGCACTGTAATGTATTTGGTTACTTTTGTTACACAATGGCACTGTAATGTATTTGGTTACTTTTGTTATATCTGGCAACTGAGCCAACTGTCAAGTGATTAAAATAAAAATGGCTCAACCCGTAATTAATTGGAATGCCCCTGATCTCTTCTTAGAGTTAGAGTTAAACAGGTTTAAAGAGCATTGCCGATTTTGCTTTGAAATCGCCCCTCAATCGAACGACATACAAACAACGTCGAGAGTGGATCAGTTCCTGGGTAGGTGAAAAAGGAAGAGAAATTTCTAAAACTCTTCAAACAACAGACGAATTCACAGTAGAACAAGTGTTTCAAAAATTTGAGGATTTTGTAAGACCCAGAAAAAAACAAAAGTAACCAAGTACATTACAGGCACAATTTTTGCAACCAAATATAGATAGGCGTCCACAAATCAAGCTACTGCTGTATCACAAAGGAAAATATAAAAATATTCCTTCTGGCTTACCTCAGGAAAATTTAGACAGAAGTTTAAACCACGAGACCACGAGTCTAAAGGTTGATTTTTTTTAGGCTGATTTTGGTCTTCCATTTTTCTTTTCTGTTTTACGTGGCACTCCACACACCATCTCAGATTTTCATCTTAATTGTAAAGTAAAGTGGATACTTTACACATGAAGGGATACAAAACAATCAAATAAACAACTCAACTAGTAATCGAACAATATTTAAAATAATTAACAATGACAAAATATTTTAAAATAAGAGCAAAAAGAAATGGGAATAAAAAATAAAAGGTAAATTCAATTTTGAAAAAGGATATAAATAAAATACTTCAACAAAATAAATTGAAAATTGTCAATGAAATATGTAAAAGTCTTCAAAACGTTTATTTAACTTTCCAGGTTGAAAGTTCAAATGATAATGGTAATTAAACAACTGAAGTTTCAAAATTCATAAATGTGAGAAATAAAGTAAAAATTTAGTTGACCTTAAACAATGATGAATAAAATTAAATATAAATTTCACCCAGTAAAGACATTTTGAACGTTCACATGACTAAGACGGTGAACAGTTTAAATGAAAAAAACAAAAACAACACAAAGTGAATGAAGCATTGGCAGATAAAACAGAAAGAAAAATACAACAGAAAAAACACTCCTTTCCTCCCCCCCCCCTTCCTCTCTCCCCTCCCCAATTAAAAATTAAAAAAGCTTCTCCAACTTCCAAAGTCCATGATGGCCAAATTTTTAAAATTATGTTTTTTCATGTATTTTTTTTTCTACTCTGTTTAACACAGTACCATACACAATAGTTTTTGACAATCTTCCAACAATGCCTACCCCAAACTTTTTCACTTTTTTTTCCAAGAAATAAATAAACCGAAAAGAGTCAAAAAAAGGTTGAATTTGGTATGACAGCATGACTTACCCTAGGTCTGTGTCATAGGCGTGTTCTATCATGTCGTCCAGTCTTTGGGCTCCATAGCCACTCAGAGTTCCGTGTTCAAACTGTTCCCAAATGGCTTTCTGTGGTTAAAGTTAGTAAATTTGTGCGGCTATGTCGTCTAGTGGTATGACACTTGTTTTCGGATCGGAAGGTTCTGGGTTCGAGCCTCGCTCGACGCATAGTTGAGTCCTTGGAAAAGACTCTTTACTCACATTCTCTCACCGTACTCAGGTGTAAAATGAGTACCTGGCCGTTAACAGCATTGTCTTTGTCCGAAAAATTGTAATATCGCCTAACAGGCGTCATGTCTCGTCCTACATGTTAAATGTTGCTGTTGACCAGGGACCCCTAGTAAAGCGCTTTGAGCATATTTAGTGGATATTGCGCTATATAAAAGCTCAAGATAAAAATAAATAAATTTCTTACTTCGTCAATGTGCTGACGAATCAGATTTTTGAGGATACAAAATAATAATCACAATATTGAGCTTTGAGCTTTGAGCATTTATATAGCGCAATATTCACTAAACGTGCTCAAAGCGCTTTACAAGGGGTCCCTGGCCAACAGCAACATTTAACATGTAGGATGGGACATGACTATGTTAGGCGATATTATAATTTTTTTCGGACAGAGACAATGCCGTTAATGGTCAGGTACTTATTTTACACCTGAGTACGGTGAGAGAATGTGAGTATAAAGCCTTTTCCAAGGACTCAACTATGCGCAGAGCGAGGCTCGAACCCAGGACCCTCCGATCCTAAAGCGAGTGTCATACCACAAGACCACATAGCCGCACGATTATAGCCATATAGATCAACTCGCGCTCTACATTCAGGCTTAACAGTACAAAGATTAGTTTCTTTGGAAAAGATTGCAAATCCCATTTTCACTCTTTCACCAAGCTCTGTGCTCTTCACAGCGCTTCATTTATAACCTTTCACATTCCATGTTTGGTATTTTGCTCTTTTTTTTTTTGAAGCTGTTATAAAGCTGAAATAAAGAAGAGACTTCCTGGCAACCGAAGAGTCAGTGCTTCTATATGGTAACAACAAGAGATGAAGTGAATAGAAAAGTGCGAGAAGACAATAGAGAATAATTTTTTTTTTTTCTATATGGAGCAGCGACATGGACTCTTACTAAAGCCCTTGAGAAGCAACTGGACGGCTGCTACACCCGTATGCTGCGGATGGCCCTCAATGTAAGCTGGAAAGAGCACATATCAAATGAAGAGCTCTACAGTGACCTCCCCCAAGTGACCTCGAAGATTCAAAAGAGAAGACTGAGACTTGCGGGCACTGCTGGAGACACAAGAAGGAGATTTTCAAGCAGTCTTGTGCTTTGGGAACCACCTGAGAGAACCAGAAGCAGAAGCAGGCAGAATAAAACTTACATTGACTGTCTGCTAGATGACACAGGAATGGACAACACCCAGGAGCTGCGTACGCTTATGGAGGACAGGACAGAATGGCGAAGACTTGTGGCTCATGCTGGGCGCCCCAAGGGGCGGATTAAGTAAGTAAGTAAGTATATTCATTTTTGTTTATTTCTTTTCACAATCGTTGTCAACCATGATCACCATTGCTTGCCTTTGATACAAAGAGATAAATTGGATTCAGTAATCTGATGTCACACAGCCCGGCAACGGTGGCCATCTTGGTTCTAAACAAAGAAAATCATTACTTTTTATTCTTCAGGCTGGCTAGATTTTTTCATATGTTTTGTGACCAGAATGTGTAAAAGTCAAAACATGATCAAATTTATGGTTTGTTCCCTCTGGATACGCTTTTATGCTCGCAGGAGAAATATTTCATACGGGCGTCCGCCATTGTTCCGATAGTTTAGAGCCAGTGTTGCTAAGTTACCATGAGTCATTAGGATGGAAGTGACGTTACGACTATTGAATCCTATTGTGCTGATACTGATACTCCACCACTGCCACAAACAATTTTAAAAATCAATGTTGTTCTATTACAAGTCAGTGATGCTTAGCTGCTAAAAACAATTGAGCTTTTATGTAGCGCAATATCCACTGAACGTGCTCAAAGCGCTTTACAAAGGGTCCCTGATCAACAGCAACACATAGCGTAAAGAATGAGACATGACGCCTGTTAGGCGATAGTTAGGCGATAATACAATTTTTTTTCCTAAAGAGACAACGCTGTTAATGACCAGGTACTCATTTTTAACCTGATTACGGTGAGTGTGAGTAAAGAGTCTTTTTCAAGGACTCAAACTTTGTGCCGAGAAAGGCTCGAACCCAGGACCTTCCGATCCGATAGGAAATGTCATACCACTAGACCACATAGCTGCTAGAAGCTGTGAACTGTCAAAAGTAATGAACAGAGTCAGTAGTTGTGTTCATAAAGTATGTGTACCTAATAGGATGGTTTACAGTAATTCATCCAACCTACCTTGAAAATTTTAAGGTACTTTCTTACAGCTTCCGCCTTCATCTCATGAATTTCCTGGGGGGTTGGTATATGTGGAACAATTGCATTACACGAAGGGCATGTAATTTGATTTGTATCTTGTGCATATTGACCCTCTGTCTGTTCACACACAAAAAAAAAAGAAAGAAAGAAAGGCATAGGGTTGTTTGAAGTTAAGGCCTGAATATGGAAACATGAATGTGGCCCATCATCTCAAAACAGTATGATGTCTGTGTGTCACAGGAAGACATTGTTGTTTGTTTGTTTTTGGTTTTAAGGGTTTTACGGCGCTTGCAACACATTTAGTTCATATCAGCACCAGTAAGAAAGGATGAAAATTGGATAGTAAAAACATTCTACATGGACTTGAGGAAAAAGTAAGACCTCTTCTTCTTCTTCTTCTTGTGGAAACCTCCAATATTGTCGAGGATCACTCCACAGTTTGTAGGGTTTTACATTGTAAACTTGTTAAAACTCTGCACAAAATACTTATAAAAAGTGCATATATTAGGGGAAATGGTTCAAATAGGGAACAGATGTAGATTCCAAGAGCACACTATCAATGTACTCAGTTTGAGATCACTTAAAAGTCTCACCCAGACACTAGCTAAAGCTCCCACTAAAAGGAACTCACTCAAATGTTTACAAATCATATGTTAAAATTTTTTAAAATAACAGTAAATAACAGAGAGATGATTTACAAGGAAAAAGAATATCATCTCCCAAAACTATAACTATAGATAGTATGCGCTTGGCTAAGAAGCTCATAACATTGCCATCCGGAAGTATAACGGACCGACACACAAAACTGTGTGTATCCATGAACGTTCATAGTCGGGTTAATACAGTTCAGTGAGTATTACTCATAAACGCGGGGCAAAAAACAATAACAAAGACCTGTGTGACGTCATCTTTGAACTATCTATACATTCAGCTGTTTCCCTTCTAGCCATTGTCCGTTTCATGCAATAGAAACCAGGATAAACTCTGGCTCCATGAGCCCAATGGCTCTGAAGTAGCCTTTTTTTCTTTCATCCTGACATAATATACCCTTTCAAGGCCATTGGTCACAAACAAATATTTTCTTATTTGTTGTAGTAACTTGTAACTCACCACGTTGTTAGAATAAGGATCTGAGATGGTACAAAAACTTCTGACTAAATTCCAATTGGAGTTTGACAGAAACCTACAGAAAAGAGAGAGGGTAATAAATCAAGTCACAAATATATATATATATATATATATATATATTGAATCGTGTTTGATACAAATATGGTACGAAAAGTGCTCGACATGTAGTAATGGAGCGATTTATTATTTTAAAAAATATTTACCACAATGTTTGAGACAGTCTACATTAATGTTTCAGGCTTAATTCGCCATCGTCAGGACTGAGTTGTCAACAAAACAACTCAGTCCTGACGATGGCGAATTAAGCCTGAAACATTAATGTAGACTGTCTCAAACATTGTGGTAAATATTTTTAAAAATAATATATATATACATATAGACTTTGCATGCAATATATATTGAAATTTCAAGATGACTGGTTTTGGTGACATAAAACGAGCAATACATTACTTTGCTTCTTTTCTTCAAATAATGGCTATGCTCTCGTGTGCGACTATGTGGTCTAGTGGTATGACACTCGCTTTTGGATCGGAAGGTCCTGGGTTCAAGCCTTGCTCGGCAAGTAGTTGAGTCCTTGGAAAAGGCTCTTTACTCACATTCATCATACTCAGGTGTAAAATGAGTACCTGGCTGTTAACAGCGTTGTCCCTGTCAGAAAAAAATTGCAATATTGCCTAACAGGCATCATGCCCCATCCTATATGTTAAATGTTGTTTTTGGCCACGGACCCCTTGTAAAGCGCTTTGAGCACGTCTAGTGGATATTGCGCTATATAAAAGCTCAATTTTTTTTTTTTTAAGCTTGAAAATCTAGGATCTTAATCTTTGCAACTCCCTGCCCTTGTATAGCTGTGATAGCTTGGATGAGCAATGTAACAATTTTAATGCTATGTTATCAGCATTTTACTACATCTATTCCTATGAATGATTAAAAATTAAAATAAAGTAAATATGAATTTTTATATAGATAGTATACGCTTGGCTAAGAAGCTCACAACATTGCTATCCGGAAATATAACAGACCAACACACAAAACTATGTGTAACCTTAAACGTTTGAGAATTACTCATAAATGCGGGTGGCAAAAAGCAATAACAAAGACCTGAGTGACACCAGCCTCATTCTATTTATAGCGCATTTCTAAGGACTAACCCTGCGCTTCAAACTGTTTCATTTATTTCCCCAGCAGGCCATATGATGAAACAATACTTGCATTTCATACAGTACTGGTCGTAGGCATTCTTTTTGTACTAATGATCTTACAATATCCATCACTACCTCTAGCCAGGTACTCAATCATGCCTAAGTCGAGTGGGGTAATGTGTGTTAAGTGCCTTAACCAAGGACACAACATCTGGACCAGAATTTTCCACGATCACTGGCCCATTCGGCCACTGACTATGCTTAACATTGCTTGAAATTTTGTGCTAAGATTAGATATGGAAAAGCCGTGGCGAAAAATTTTACTATTCTCTATTGTCTTCTGGCACTTTCCTGCTCACTTCATCTCTTGTTGTTGCCTCATGTAGCCTTTCAATTTTAGGGAGTTTGGGCAATTTAACTCTCTCGAATTCATATGCATGGAACGTCGAACAAATTTGTTCAATTTTCAATGAGGGTGAACTCGAGAGAGTTAAAAGAAAGATAACCGTGTTTTTTTTAGATCAAAGGGACTCTAAATTTTACTTCCACTGGAAGAAATGAGAGGAATAATTCCGTCCAAAAGGTGTCTAGAAAAAGAGTTTAAATCAGTGGATTTTGTCTTTAGGACGAGGTGAACAAGAAATGTAATCTCTACAAACTATAACAAAATAATTTTATTGGAAAAATAATAATAATAATAATAATAATAATAATAATAATAAATGGCATTTATATAGCGCTTTACCCCATTGTCACAGACTCTAAGCACTTTACAGTGATATAAAACAATACATATTACATTAAGACATGTTTGATGGAAAAGTGATACGAATTCAATTTAACAACAACAAAATATGATAATAGTATTGCAACATTATGACATAAAAAGAAAACTTTAAGCGAGATTTGAATGAGATTAGCGGAAGAGTAGCGTCCCTTGATTGGACGTCACCCATTCCCTATAAAATCTACATACAGGTTTGTACTTGACTATTAGAAGGACATAAATATTGCTAAAAGAAAAGTTTACCTTCAGAGTCATTAAGCCCATGGAGCCGGAGTTTATCCCAGTTTCTATAGCATGAAACAGACAAGAGCAATAGCTTGCTACCCTTTGGATAGGATGCTAGTCTATTGCAAAGTACTTTCCACCGGATCTAACAGACCAAGCTATCCAATCACTGCTGGGTGGGTGGACAGGAGGGGCCAGAAAAAAGATCTCGGTCCTTTTGATTGTGAAGCGTGTGTTCTATCGTAGCCATCGTTATGTTATAGCCTGACACTGAAATCCAAAAGGACTGGCAGTCTGACGTCATTATTTGGTTTTTGCAACGCCTAGAGTGAGTTGTCGTTAGTAGAGCTCATGGAAACAAGTTATTTCATTGGTTGAACTATTGAATACAACTCACGATTTGTTTTCTTTTGTGGCAAAAGACTGGCATTTTGACATCATTTTTTGGTCAGTATCAGGCCATAACTTTACGAAGGCCACGCTACGGTCAAACCGTAGCCATCGTTATGTTATAGCCTGACACTGAAATCCAAAAGGACTGGCAGTTTGACGTCATTGTTTTTTTTGCACCGCCTAGTGAGTTGTCGTTAGTAGAGCTCATGGAAACAAGTGGTCCTATTGGTTGAACTATTGACTACA
>NC_088367.1:5619756-5652256 GCF_034508935.2 Berghia stephanieae | reverse complement strand
GAGACAGACCGATGGCACCTCGAAGTCCACTCCACGTAGCGACAAATCCTTCTTGCCAGGTCATACCATAGCCCAGTCGACGAAGAATGGGACTGAACATGAAGATGGTGAGGCCCCTGTGTGATGTGGAACCACGGGGAATATTTCTTATAAGCTTATGAAATAAACGCAAGAATAAAAGGTAACAAATAATAAGAGTAAAATCAAGAAACCAATCTTAAAATGGCAAACAGCGACTTACATTTATAAGCATTGTGGTCTTGTGGTATGACGCCCACCTTTATACCTATAGGGAATGAGATTAGCGGAAGAGTAGCGTCCCTTGATTGGACGTCACTGGCAGAAAAGTTATTAGAGAGAGAACGTCATGTTGGTTTTGCGCATGCGTCTCTCGTCCTCGCTTCCGGTGAAAGCGGCTTGAGACACTTCACCAAAAGCGAGGACGAGAGAGATGCATGCGCAAAACCATGTTGACGTTCTCTCTGTAAAGGTGACATCCAATCAAGGGACGCTACTCTTCCGCTAATCTCATCCCCTATAAAGTCAGTGATTCAAGTCTTGCTCGGCGGTTTATTTTTCACTTTCTCAGTCTCAGCTTTTTGAAACACTCTGCAGCACTTACTTCAATGATGATAAATAAGGTAACCATCTTAATTGTTTCATATGTGCATCTATTTTATCTCTAACAAAGTCATTTGTTATATATCTCATGAAATTCTTTCGCACTTTAAAAAAATTTCGATTTGATTTTCATTTTAAACAAATATAGTGGAGTACTGGGTTAACTAGATTTTTATTGCCTTTCTTTTATGTTTCTAGGAATTTTTAGATAGCTTGGTGTGTTATGTTTGAACTACAATATGACTTCAGCTCCATTTGTACATCATCATCATCATCATCATCATATTATTATTATTATTATTATTATTATTATTATCATCATAATCATTAATATTATGATTATTATTATGATTATTATTATTATTATTACTATTATTATTAATATTATTATTATAACTTTTATTATTATTATTATTATTATTATTATTATGATTATTATTATTATCATCATCAGCATCATTACTATTATGCTTTTTATCGTCCCTATCAAAATCCAATTCATTTCACATAATATAGACCATAATATCCGATACGAATCCCGAGTGATCTCCACTTACCGGATGACGTGGATGACAATGTACAGGATAATCAGTCGGACAATGTCCGTGTAGTGTGAGTTGGCCAAGACTTTGTTGGAGATGATCAGGCCGGATAAGGCAAAGATGAGGGTGTTGGCCATGAACGACAGGGTCTCCCAGAACCTGGGGTGGTAACAGTTATGGTAATTTGATATTACAGTGGAAGTTTCTTGATTGGAATAGTGCTGTTGCACATAAATTGTTTCAATTAATAAAATTTTTATTCTCTATTGTCTTCTGGCACTTTTCTATTCACTTCATCTCTTGTTGTTACCAACATAAGTGCCTGCTCCACTCACTTTTCTGAATTAAAAATTCACCCCATTACCGGAGCATACTCAATGTCTCAATTGTTTCTATGTTATATGTTTGTGTTGAGAATATTGGCTATTAAGCTTAACTGCTGGCCAACTGACTGTGCTGTGGTTGTGTGTGTGTGTACCCGCTACCTCCAGTAGTCGGTGAGAGAGAGAGCTCTAGTAATGAATGACCTGAGTTTGAAACGAATTTAATTGGAATAGTGCTGTTGCACATAAATTGTTCCAATTAATATTTTTCTGACAGAGACAACGCTGTCAATGGCCAGGTACTCATTTTACACCCGAGTACAGTGGGAGAATGTGAGTAAAGAGCCTTTTCCAAGGACTCAACTATGAGCCGAGCAAGGCTAGAACCCAGGACCATCTGATCTGAAAGCGAGTAACATACCACTAGACCACATAGGCACAGTGGATGTCTCTAACTGGAATAGCGCTGTCGCACATAAATTGTTCCGATTAAGCGTCATTCCAATTAACCAATTCCGTGGATGGGTTAATAATACTCTTCAACAGTCGTAATGTCACTTCCTTCCTAATGACGCATGGTAACTTAGTAACACTGGCTCTAAACTATCGGAACAATGGCGGACGCCTGTATGAAATATTTCTCCGGCGAGCAGAAAAGCGTATCCAGTGGGAAAAAAAACAAAGATTTGATCATGTTTTGACTTTTACACATTCTGATCACAAGGCATATGAAAAATTCTAGCCAGCATGAAGAATAAAAAGTAATGATTTTCTTTGTTTAGATAAAGATGGCCGCCGTTGCCTGGCAGCGTGACATCAGACTACTGAATCCTATTGGGGCAACCTATCTTGACTACTGACGTATAGTAACTGAACTAGCAGTTGTAGTAATTAAAACAACTTTTGAAAACATGACACAGAGTTTTTATTTAGTCGATTATCTAAAATTTTGTAATCTATTGTCTTCTGGCACTTTTCTACTCACTTCATCTCTTGTTGTTACCAATATAAGTGCCTGCTCCACTCACTTTTCTGAATTAAAAATTCACCCCATATACCGGAGCATACTCAATGTCTCAATTGTTTCTATGTTATATGTTTGTGTTGAGAATATTGGCTATCCAGCTTAACTGCTGGCCAGGTAACTTTGCGATGGTTGTGTGTGTGTGTACCCGCTACCTCCAGTAGTCGGTGAGAGAAGGCTCTAGTAATGAATGACCTGAGTTTGAATTTGATACAAATTTTTTTGGGTTCGTGGATAGCTCATACGGTAGAGTCACGCTCTCACCGGCCAGGCGGAGTTGTAGTACCACTAAGGTTGCAGGTTCAAACCCCATCACCGCCGCAAAAATTTTTTATTCTCTATTGTCTTCTGGCACTTTCCTACTCACTTCATCTCTTGTTGTTGCCTTGATGACTAATGTAGTAGAGATTTGGTGATTATCTAGTGACTACGCATAATTTATATGAAACTGTCTTAAGACTTTCAAATATAAATCAAAGACACAGGGAATCTGTTCCGTCAGGTTGAGGAATTTCCTTTCTTATAATACTAATACCAAATACAGTGAAAATTTAGCCCTTTAAAAAGAAATTATTAATCCGAATTATTTGTGACCCTTCGCCTCAAAACGGTATTAAGTCGGGTTGGTTTAGATGTTGAAAATTGAATTTATAGCCAGAAATATCAGACTTGTGTTGAGTTCATACAATTTATTGAGGGGAATGGATACCATGTTTTAGGGTGCTAATGCCAACAATTTATATTTTTGACCAGTTTAAAATTAAATTCGGCTTTTAAGCGTCTGGTTCATTCCGACATAATACCGTTTTGAGAAGATGGGTCACATTTAGAAGACGTTATTTTGACAATGAATATGCTTTATGTTTTAATTTAATGTAGCTGGTATAGTAATGTGTATGTAAAGAGTTTGCATATATTATAGATGCGGAGAAGTTTCTGTTTGTGGGTTTGAGTGTACGGGTGTATGTGTGTAGGCGTGTTAGTGTGTAAGCTTGTCTATATAGTTTGAGTGATTGTCACTTGTCTGTGGATTAATAGGTGCATAAGTATATTATATTATTATTATTATTATTATTATTATTATTATTATTATTATTATTATTATTATTATTATTATTATCATTATTATTATTATCATTATTGACAACAGATTGCACAATTTTAACCAACATGTATATCTTCAAAATCAAAAAGAATTTCTGCATAATTTCATGTGTTCTATTTGTCAATTATAAAAAATTTATTGCAAGTAAGTCATAGGCAATGTTGAGCAATAAACGACATACTGCCGTTTTATTAAAGAACACAGTATGTGCTATTTGGTTCACATTGCATATACTGTGTTTTTAAAAACAATGGCAGAGTAGTACCAATATTATTGTTCCTAGTAGAGACAATTTTGAGGGTCAATTTTAACCAATTTTTTAAAATTTTGATGAAGCTCTATAATTGTCCTAATTAACTAGCATGTGTTCCATTTAACCAGTAGAAATTATATAGAAAAAAATATGTCACTGACAGATCATTCCCCTTAAACAGCTGTTCTGATAAAGTGGCATTCCAATTACAGGCTTTGACAGTATTTTTATGTGTTGAAGAAGGACGATGATGATAATGATGATGATGATGATAATGATGATGTTGATGGTGACAGTGATGATGATGGTGACAATGATAGACGCTTAATAGTAATTTTTATTGTATAAAATAGAAATCGGATCTCAAATGGTCTTCAGATGGCTGTGCAAAAAGATCAGTTGCATGCTAAAAATAATAAAATCGACAAATAAAGATTTGTAAATCACATTGAGCTTGGTGAAACACTGGAAAAGCACTGCATAAGATGACAACAACAACGACAACGATGATGATTGTCATGGACTAAGGGTTGCAACTGAGTATATTAACAAGTACAATTTAACTTGGTTAAGTCCCTTGCATTGTTACTGTTGGAACTGTATTCTGGTTACGTAACACTTTTACCGTACGAAGAAATAAACATGTTGCTTTGAGTTCCATACTAAACCTTCAGCTTGTCATTCCTTTAATCAAAACATTACAATGATGATGATGATGACAGCGACAGTGATGATGATGATGATGATGATGATGACAATGATGTGGGTGACAAACGATGATGTTGCCCCATACGTGTGTAAAAAGGACTCCACTTCAGGGCTGATACATGTCTTGTGACCACTGATGAACACTCCACACATGACTACGGCAAGAACTCCAGACACCCCAAAGAACTCCTCAGCTGGTTTATTCAAAGGAAAGTGTTATAGGGAATGAGATTAGCGGAAGAGTAGCGTCCCTTGATTGGACGTCACCTGCGGAAAAGTTATTAGAGAGAGAATGTCATGTTGGTTGTGCGCATGCGTCTCTCGTCCTCACTTCCGGTGAAAGCGGCTTGAGACACTTCACCAAAAGCGAGGACGAGAGAGACGCATGCGCAAAACCATGTTGACGTTCTCTCTGTAACGCGACGTCCAATCAAGGGACGCTACTCTTCCGCTAATCTCATTCCCTATACATAAATGAAAAGCTATTCTTTATATGTTTTTATCACCCAACAACTACCATACAGTAAACATTATCATTATTCCATTGCCTTCTACAGAGGGACGAAGAGGCTGAGTCGTTAAGACATTGCACTGTGACCTGGAAGGTCTGGGGTTTGAGCCCCGCTTCAGGCACTTTCGTTTTTTTTCCTTGGGCAAGATTAATATCCCCCAATTTTCTCACTTTGACAACAGGGTGATTCCTGTTGACATCAGACATCTTGTTTAATGAATTATCTATATTCCTTCATGGTGTACCTAGAGGACAATATCTTATGATGTCATAGAAAAGAGCCTTTCTTTCCCTGTTAACACATTGTATCATATATCATATCACAAACATTACTGTTGCTGGCTGAGAAAGGATTCGGGCAGCCGGAAACACTGTAATTTGTTCTTTAACGAGGTTCTTATATATTCAATTTTGGATAGCCAGGTTTGATAAAAACTTTTAGAGCTAACAGCTCTGGGAATTTAAATATTCATATTATTTGGCTACCAATTTAGCATTGCTAAATTCTGATCGCATATCACAGACATCCCCCATTTTATCTTGAAAAGAAATAAGTCTAAATAATTCTTTTATTTATTTTTTTTTCAATTGACTAATAAAATATACTAAAGTATCCGTAACAACTGAGCAAAAAGAAAGAAGCTGCATTATAGCATTCAATATTACAACAGATCATTACCAATTCCGTATTCTGTGTTAATGAATAATAAACTGATTAGTATCTGAATGGATAATAATCAGAGGGAAAATATTGTTATAATAATGTTATATTCCTCTCTACTTTTTAGTATAATATCATTTAACCTTTACCAGTTTATGAAGTATCTTGATAATCATTTGATTATTTATATTTTTATTGGACAAGAATTTTATTATAAGTATAATCATATCTAGTCACCATAGTATATCCACTTGTTGTTCCACTGTACATTTTAAGACTTAATATTCTTTGTCAAGTTTTAATTTAATTTATTAACATTTGATATTTCTTTTATATATTACCAAATTGTGTTGTGATACAAAATTATAATTTCCATACAAGGATCAATAAAGTATATCTTATCTTATCTTATCTTATCTTATCTTATCTTATCTTAAAAAATGCAAAGCAAAATAATCAAATAAACCTCATTCAAACTAACATAGGTGTAAAAAATAAAACCCAACTGATTTATACATCATTTTGTTTTTGCGGTTCGATTCTAACAAATTTTTCTTTGTGGTCAGAAGAACAAAATGAACGGTGTCTACTTCAGTTTCAAATGTTGTGATCTATCGTTGAAGGTTTTCTCACTGAAAGTGTTACATATATAGCTATCTAGGAACAGTTTTCACAACAGAGACAACTTAACACAGCATAGTTGGCTTTACCCTTACCAATGTAAAAAGTGAGATAAGATGTGCCCAGTGTGATGAGAATCTCAATGAGAGGGTCATTAAATGTCCATTCCAGCCAGAAGACAGCAATTCTAGCCATGACGTAGCCTACAGCTGGACCGCCAGTGGACACCACCACTAGACGGTGGAGAGTTTCAACTGAGGACAGAATATGACACTGTAGGGAATAATATGCCTTTTCATGTTGTGTGTAGGTGTGTATTATCTCAATCGAGGCTGTTGTGAGTTGTTGTCATGATGTTCCGTTTGTGATTGTGACGTCATATTTTGTTTGTCAGAGTATATAAGCGACAGTCACCGCTAACTCGCTCTCTTTGACTATTTTGAATCTCTATTAATCGGTGGAGATACATGCCTCGTGCATATTATTTATTTATTTTATTTCTCATCGTGAATGAGATGTAAACATCTATTCACGACAACACCATTAAAAGTCTTTCTATTTTGATTTTCAATACTTGTGCAGCTATGTGGTCTTGTGGTCTTGTGGTATGACACTCAGATCGGAAGGTCCTAGGTTCGAGCCTCGCTTGGCGCATAGTTGAGTCCTTAGAAAAGACTCTTTACTCACATTCTCTCACCGTACTCAGGTGTAAAATTAATACCTGGCCGTTAACAGCGTTGTCTTTGTAGGAAGAATTGTAATATCACCTAACAGGCGCCATGTCTCGTTCTATTTGTTGCATGTTGCTGTAGGTCAAGGACCCTTTGTAAAGCGCTTTGAGCATGTTTAGTGGATATGGCACTATATAAAAGCTCAAGATTTTTTCTTTTTTCTTTTTTTCTCTATTATTTTTGTTTTTAATATTTGGTTTCGATGATCAAATTTGCCCTCATGTTTAAATATGATTTTGATTGCTAAACACAATTTGTTATGATGGTTAATATGTCAATGTGTAACATCATGATTGATTCAATCTTTTTCTTTCATTTTTTTTTAAATTTTTTTTTTAGATTTATCTCCATTTCTTATCATATAATTTCATGCATCTCTTTCTTATTCAAAATTATGCTTTCGATTCATTTTAGTTAACATAATAATAGTAATAATAATAATAATAATAGTAATAATAATAATAATAATAATAAATAATAATAATAATAATAATAATAATAATATAATAATAATAATAATAATAATAATAATAATATATGGTTTTTATATAGCGCCTTACCCTGTATATCAACAATCTCAAAGCGCTTAAAGAGTAACGTGGCTACTTTCACTCAAACATGCAATATGAAACAAAGCAATATAATTCTAGTGTTGCATATTAAAAAGAAATGTTTTAAGATATTTTTAAAGAAATCTGCATCATTACTGTCTATTTAATGTATCTTTACAGGGTTGTTTAAAGGCCAATTGGTCCATTTCACCATTAATTGTTATATTATTATTATATTATATACAGCAGCCAGCACAGTTTTTGCCTTTAAGTAATACGATTCAACAGTCTGATGTCACGCCGCCTGGCAACTGCGGCCATCTTGGTTCTAAACAAAGAAAATCATTACTGTTTATTTTTCATGCTGGCTAGAACTTTTCATATGCCCTGTGATCAGAATGTGTAAAAGTCAAAACATTATCAAATTTATACGTTTTTTTTCCTCTGGATACGCTTTTATGCTCGCCGGGGAAATATTTCATACGGGCATCCGCCATTGTTCCGATAGTGTAGAGCCAGTGTTACTAAGTTACCATGCGTCATTAGGAAGGAAGTGACGTTACGACTGTTGAAGCGTATTACTGCAAAAGGCAGCCAATTCACAGCCAATTTAGTTCCACGACTTATAAACAATATTTATTTATTTATCTTACCAAGGTTGAAATCACGTTCATAAATGATTAATTCCCTGAAGATCCCAAAGAAAACCATGGCTGTGCCATCATTCAACATGGACTCCCCTTCAATCAAAAGGCTTAGATGTTTCTTCACTCCTGTCAAAACATTTTTGAAAACATAAAAGAATGAAAGTTTGGTTACGCCATCCTTCTTAAATATGAATGTGAAACTAAGCTGTGTCAAAAAGATCAATTACATAAAAATAATAATAAAAATAATAATAATAATAATAATAATAATAATAATAATAATAATAATAATAATAATATAATAATAATAATAATAATAATAATAATAATAATAATAATAATAATATAATAATAATAATAATAATAATAATAATAATAATAATAATAATAATAAATAATAATAATAATAATATAATAATAATAATAATAATAATAATAATAATAATAATAATAATAATAATAATAATAATAATAATAATAATAATAATAATAATAATAATAAATGACATACAAATGTCAAAAAATATTTTTTTACTGAGATCAAATCTAGACTTATGTAGTGCTAGACAAAATGCAATGATGGAGAAATGTGAAACTTGAAAAATACTTAATATTCCAAAATCCTATTTTTCACAATGATATTCATTACTTTAACCAATGAGCGGACTCAGAAAGGTGTCGAGTCTTAAACGTAGCAACAGTGTAATACTTTAATGGCTGGCCATTTCTTTGTTTTGGTAAACCGATTTGAGCGCTGATGATGATTAGTAAAAGACTCTGGGAACCTTGACTCATGAGTTGAGCAAAGAACAAAGAGGGTGATATTTTTATTTGAACAAAGAGGCGGATATTTTTATTTAAACAAAAACAAAGAGGAGTGATATTTTTATTTGAACAAAAAAAAGGGGGGGGGGATATTTTTATTCTCCTCAAAATTGATTAATTTAAATAGTTTCGAGTCAGAAAAATAAGCCTGGATTCCTATCTTATCATTTCAATAAAATTGACATCAATTATGATAAAAATGATGGAAATGCAAATTATTCATAATGTTTTTTTTTGGGTTTTTTTGTGTTCATAAAAATTGTCATCAATTTGTTATCACCAGTCATAATTTTTGCCAAATACCAAATTCAGTACAATGTCAATGGTTTCCACCAACAAATAAAAAAGGACCCAAATTGCATTTCCTACTACATAAGTTTAACTTTTGTCAGCATGTATACATATAATCAAAGCTGCAAACAACTAGCTGTGTGACTGCCAAGCTAACATCGACAAGTATGGGTTAGAATACGTAATGAGAAACAACTACACTCATAATTTCTGAGCATCTAAGAAGCAGCAATGCAACACTCATGGGCTAAGGTCATAAACTTATGTGCTTACTGCCGACTTAGACAGGCACGTCTTAGAGGTGTGAAATTTTGGATCCAATATCAGTAAGCAGAGTGTCTCACTTGCTTAATTGGGAAACAGTAAGTAGAGTGTCTCACTCACTTAATTGGGAAACAGTAAGTAGAGTGTCTCACTCACTTAATTGGGAAACAGTAAGTAGAGTGTCTCACTCGCTTAATTGGGAAACAGTAAGTAGAGTGTCTCACTTGCTTAACTGGGAAACAGTAAGTAGAGTGTCTCACTCGCTTAACTGGGAAACAGTAAGTAGAGTGTCTCACTTGCTTAAATGGGAAACAGTAAGTAGAGTGTCTCACTCGCTTAATTGGGAAACAGTAAGTAGAGTGTCTCACTCGCTTAATTGGGAAACAGTAAGTAGAGTGTCTCACTCGCTTAATTGGGAAACAGTAAGTAGAGTGTCTCACTCGCTTAATTGGGAAACAGTAAGTAGAGTGTCTCACTTGCTTAATTGGGAAACAGTAAGTGGAGTGTCTCACTCGCTTAATTGGGAAACAGTAAGTAGAGTGTCTCACTCGCTTAATTGGGAAACAGTAAGTAGAGTGTCTCACTTGCTTAATTGGGAAACTCTAATATATTGAGAAAATTGCTTGCAAAGGGACCTTTAGGAGTTTATCATTTATTAGAGCGATCAATGATGCAGAGCTAAAGAGAATATTTCTCTGAAGCTTCCGATTGATTTTGCTCTTCATCTGCCAGATATATTGAGCTGGTGTAAGATTTCAAATAAAGAGATCCCGACTTGAAAAATATATTATCACGAACTAACTTTTTTATGCATGCCACGTCTGTAAACGAATTGTCATTTTTTTGGATGAATAAAGTATATATTATTATTATTATTATATATTATTATTATTATTATTATTATTATTATTATTATTATTTATTATTATTATTATTATTATCATTATTATTTTTATTATTATTATCATTATTATTATTTTTATTATTATTATTATTATTATTATTATTATTTTTTTTTTATATTTTTTTTAAATTATTATTATTATTATTATTATTTATTATTATTATTATTATTATTATATTATTATTATTATTTTATATTATTATTATTTATATTATTATTATTATATTATTATTATTATTATTATTATTATTATTATTATTATTATTATTATTATTATTATTATTATATTATATTATTATTATTATTATTATTATTATTATTATTATTATTATTATTATTATTATTATTATTATTTTTTATTATTTTATTATTATATTATTATTATCATCATCATCATCATCATCATCATCATCATCATCATCATCATCATCATCATCATCATCATCATCACCATCATCATCATCATCATCATCATCATCATCATCATATTATTATTATTATATTATTATTATTATTATTATTATTATTATTATTATTATTATATATCATTATTATTATTATTATTATTATTATCATTATTATTATTATTATTATTATTATTATTATTATTATTATTATTATTATTATTATTATTATTATTATTAATATTATCATTATTATTCTTATCATTATTATTATTATTATTATTATTATTATTATTATTATTATTATTATTATTATTATTATTATTATTATTATTATTATTATTATTATCATTATTATTATTAAATAAAACCCGACAACATCAAGGACAATAATCACCGTACCTAATTCCTTCATAATGGACACAACAGCTACTGGGTCAGTTGCTGACAAAATGGACGCAAACATCATGGACACTTTCCAATCAAACTTTTGTTCTTTGAAAAGGAATGATGAAATAACGGCTGTCATTCCAATCATCACCACTGTGAGTTGATGGAGATAAATACATTGACATGAAACAATGGTACTGGTACACAATGGTCACACATTAACCCTCTCCTTACCACCCATAGAAAAATCGTCACATTCGTTACGATGCAGTCAACATTTTCATCATTCTGATTTCTTTTGTACATAATAATATTTGAATAAAAATGTTTCTATAGTTAAAGTATAGTAACACTGTGTTGAAGAGCTCGTTGAGCAGAAAAAAAAAGTATAACAAGAACTTACAGATGTTGTGTTTGAGTGAAATAAATTTATGTTTGTATAGGCTGGGTGTGAAGTTTAGGGGAAAATCCGGAAAATGGCTGGTAAGGAGAGAGTTAATAGCATCTCATATCACTTAATAATTATAATAATTATACATGAAGTACCTACTAATTATTATTGTAATTATTAAGTGATATGAGATTAAAATTACCCTCATCTTGTCAAAAGCTTTCAAACCTGGGACTGCCAGGAAATCTTCAAGTAAGCCCAAAGTTTGAGAGGGTTTTTTTTTTTTGACAAGATGAAGATCATGTTGATCGATAGATATTTGAAGGATTAATTTTCTGGCCAATTTTTATTTTTTATTTTTAAAAATTTTGGTTAATTGTTTCATGACAAACAGCCAGTGGCCATCAGATGAAGGGTGTGATATTAAAGGTGTTCTATGAATCTGACAAAAGTCGTTTCTTTTCCAGTTTTTTCATTTAGTTAAATCGGCAATATCACCTCAAGGGTTAAAATCCCTTTTTAGCATCTGCATTCCCAGACATAATATTGCTTTGGGTTGATGAGTCAATAATAAATTACCAAGGGCAGGAAACGCCAGTAACAAAACTTGCAAAAAAATCTGTTTGAAGATATAGACATCGATAGAGAAAGCTCCTTCGAAGATGAGAATCGGCATGAAAACAATGATGATTGTGTACGGTCCAATATCGGAAATGGCTCCCATGGGTAGAAAACCAAAGACAACGCCAATTAAAAACACAGTCACCGTGTAAGGTACAGGGATTCTCATTGTTTGGCTTAGATGTCGGACAAATACTGGGGATGAAAAAAAAAAGATTTTTAATCATTTTAAAAAACAAAACTTACGAGAGTTATTTATATATTACTCTCCTTGTTAACAGAGATACATTGGGCTTCAGGATTAATCCCTCTGAGGACATATGTATGTCTGTTTGAGTTATGTGTTTGTGTGTGTATGTGTGTGCATGTATGTCGTTTGTGTCTGTGTATGTTTGCTGTGCGTGTGTGAGTATTTGTGTTGATTTACCAGTCAAACCAATAGATCTAACAAGATTATATTTAGCACATAGGAACAGCTTGACCAAGAACATAAAACATCCCTGATTCATGGGAACATGCACTCTTAGCATTTAACTGTTTTGAAATTTCAGGCCACTTATCATTAGAATTTTTTTCTCTCCTTGAGTCCATTCATAAATATATCATGGTAAAGTGTGACATCAACGGGGAATTGTTCATTAAAATTCCAGGAGTTTACTTTCTATCTTCTTTTTCTTCAACTAAACCAACTGAAGATTACTATTGATGTGCATATTATATCCAAAAGAATAAGAAAAAAATTATTATAAATTGTGTAAATGTCCTAATAAACACAAATGCCCAAATAAACACACTTATTCCAATGTCCAAACACCTTTTCTATTTTTGTCATTGTTTTTATGAAATCTTTGGAAAAAAAAAAAAGCAAGGAAAACAAAACACTAGAAACAAAATTATGCTCAAATTGTATAATCTTCATTTCACACATGCTGATATTTATCACATTGCTACGGACGGAAAGAGTTGTCACTTTGAAAAAGCAATGATCTTATTCAGAACTCCACAATTCGGATATCTCCATTAAACAGACAAGTCGCCAAGATTTTTTCTTCTTCATTTGTACACTGAAAAAACATGGTAATCTGGAAATTCTTGATTCTGGATCCGAACTTATTTTGGGAACAAGTCATTACAATATAGAGATTTATGACTATAATCTGAACATTTCATTAACCGACACTGTCTGTCCGCCTACTCTAGTTTAACGTAGTCGGCAATTGTTTGGAGTATAATCCGATATTGTGTGTGTATTGATCAACAGGTGTCAATCATTTGTGACAGGTCGGTTTACACAATCTCATGGACACAATCATACCATTAGAAACCCTGTAACTTGATATTGATGTCATTGGGCATACAAATCTAATGTTATCAATTTATGTAAGCTAATCTTAATGGACGCTCGTTTGAGCCGCCCCCCCCCCCCCTCCCCAAAAATTATGAATCTGTTCTCACCTTATCCCTCGCCTCGATTGATATTCAAGAATAAACACTACCTATTCAAGTTAAATTTCTTGAAATTTCACAAAAGAAAATTTTGCTGCTTGAAGCTCGAAGGAAAAAAGAAAGATAAGTATTGAATTGTAAGCTTCAATTTATTAGATGAAGAAAGATACTGTGGACGTTTCGGGTTTCCCCTTTATCAACAAAACACGATGAATAAAACACTAAGGACGAATGAGACAAATGTGTGAATGTTAAGGTGTGGTTAAGGGGGTACGCGCTGGTCGAGAGGACGGTTTTACTATGAATTCCACTAAAATTATCGAAAATGAGATTAGGGCACTTTCAGGTAATTCAACCTTTCTTTAACACACTGAAAACATTCAAAAGGCTAAATTTTTACAAAAAAGTGCTTTAAATAATTTTTTTGTGACGCAACTATCGTCTAAACGCAAAGTTTTTCCGTCATTTTCGTCAGAATCAACGTTCGATAGTCCTTAGTAACCCGCACTGAACCCCGGCTTATTTGGTATTAGCAGAAATGTCAGGGAAAGGGCATTTCCGTTCTTTCACATTCTTTCGCGTATGTGTCACAGGTCGGCGGGGAAATCGAGAAATTCCAAGCCTATTTTCCTTTCTTTGATTGGCTGAAGAGACGTCTAGGAGTTATTTTTAGTAATTACCGTCATGGAAAATTTTAGCTCACATTCCAAGACCAATCGTAACCCGGTTTTCAGTCACGTGACATAACAACGGGTACATTTCCGGAGCATTCGACTACGTTTACTTACGCTTCGATTCGAACTGATTTTTGGTCGTTTCATGACAAACTTCACTCCATTTACTTATTTGCAAAGTTTTATCATCATTTTCCAAAGAACCAAAAATTGGTAGATAATCATTTCGACGCCTGGATACCGCTTTAGCCAGTAAGTATGTCTATTTATTTATTACTAGTGAAATCAGATTGACCGGTTACAGTCTCAAAGTGTGCATTCCATTCTAAAATGTAAACATTGACGATAGTAAAAGAGAATGCTGCTCGTAAATAATTCTAAAGGCTAATTTTTGTTTTTATTTTATTTTTAATACGATTATTAAGAACCATACTGTTTTCTTTGATTTACATTAGACTAGTGAAGATCATTGAGCTTAAATAAGGAGATAACTAAACGCCGATCTATAGTAGATCTTAGACAGACAGATAGACGTCGAAAGCTAACTTAGACTTGGATTACCATTGACGTCAGTGAGTTAGAACTTAGAGATTATCTAGATTGTGCTTATTTTTTTTTATAACCATCATTCTACAAGAGTCTGTGTGTGTGTGTGTGTGGGGGGGGGGGTGCTCTCAATGCTCTGAGGTATGGTTCTCGTCTCTTGACCTAAAGGCGTTTCTTTCTTTCTGATCTATAGTTTCTGCCTTTTCACCTTTCAGTGTAGGGCCACTTTAAAGTGAAATTACTCTAGACCAAGGCATTAGCCAAGCAGGTGGTCAGCCCACTGTGACTTTTAGTTACCTTATTGTGGTAGGAATTCATTTTGCCCAGAAAGCGGCCTTTCTGCCTGCTCTTTTAATTTCTTTAATGTTTTTTTTACTTTGATCCAAAGCAATACCAGATCTGTGCTTAACTATGATTGGTAGCCAGAATTCTTATGTGTGGGTATCTTTTGTGCTTTTAAGGCAAAACTTTGGGCTGATTCCAACACTGCTTAGCAGTAGGGGGTGCAATAAAAATGTTATAATAAAATTGTTTTTTTAAAACCCCTTTATTCATCCCATAGTGGAAATTATTCTCCAGGGTCTATTCCAAGGGTAGATTGGAATAACCAAGGCGTCAACCGCAGTGCTGCGCTGCAAATTGAGCTAGGGCGAGATGGCTTGCTCAAGTCCACACAGCACAGAGGCTGGTGATCGAACTCGGTACCTTTCCGGTACGAAGCAAAGACCGTAACGCTGAGCTAAGCTAACCCCCGATTTATTTATTTTATATATATATATATATATATTATATATATATATATATATATATATATATATATATATATATATATATTTTTTTTTTTTTTAAAATTATTTATTATGGTATATTTATATTTATTTATTTTCACAGATTGTCATGCCTAGAGCCAAGGTTTCCACCTTCAATGCTTCCATTAGCAGCATGAAAAGGAAGTCACGGAAAGATGTTTTGAAGAAGGCAAGGGATGCGAAGAAGCAGAAATTTTTTAATGAACCAGAGCCAGCATCCACATCTTCTGTGACATCTTCGCCCCACGCAGCGACTTCACCTTTATTTCCATCATCTTTTTCTTCGCCGCAACCAACAGCTTCAGCTTCTGCTTCTTCATCATCAGCTCGTAAGTTGGATTTCTTTGCCTCTACGTCTGAGCCTTCATCTTCGTCTTCATTGGAATGTTCGACCATCGTGCAGCTGATTGTATTCCAGGATCTTGTTGATTGTCTTCTCTGCCCTTTTTGTTTCCAGTCTACGTTGGAGGTTTCACGTGATTCTTCTGTTGGTCTTGCCATTCTTCTACATTTGTCTTGTAAATCATGTTCAAAAGTTATATCGTCCTTTTATACATCTCGTAAAAAAGATAAATATTTTGAAGTTAATCGTCGTGGAGTCGCTTCATCCTTGGCTAATGGAAGTGGACAGGCTGGCTTAGCCTCATTTTGCGGCATGATGGATATGCCTGTACTACATCATAAGACCTTTCTTCGCCACCAGAAGGCCATCCACCGCCAGTTCGCCAGCTATTCGTCTCGTCTCCGTTCTGAAGCTGTTGATGTTGTTCGTCGAGCGTATCCTGAGCAGGCAGGGCAACCAATTGTTGATGTTGATGTTTCGTATGATGGTAGTTGGCACACGAGGGGACATAAATCAATGTTAGGGATAGGATGTGTGATAGAGAACAGAACAGGACTTGTAGTGGACCATGAGGTTCTTTCTAAGTATTGCCATAAGTGTGTGACAGTAGGAGACAAGCTGAAGGGGGATAGTGATAGGTATGCAGAATTCTTGAGTGGCCATAAGGAGGAGTGTGATAGGAACCATGAAGGATCATCAGGTAGTATGGAACAGGTAGCGGCTGTGAATATGTGGAGTAGATCTGTAGAGCGGAATGGACTTAGATATAGAACAATGATTAGTGACGGGGACAGCAACACCATCAAGCAGCTAAACAATTCGGGACCGTATGAGGGGATGACAATTGAGAAGAGGGAGTGTGTAAATCATGTAGCGAAGAGACTAGGAACAGCATTGCGGAAGACTGTGGACAACAAGAAGAAGGTAAAGGTAACGTTAGGAGGGAATGGAAAAGGAAAATTGACAAAGGCAAAGATCGCCAGACTTCAGAAATATTACACGCGGGCCATTAGATCAAACAGTACTGTGGACGACATGCGACGCGCAATTTGGGCTTCTTTTTATCACTGCACCTCAACCAATAAACAGCCACGCCATGAGTACTGCCCAGAAGGAATTGATTCTTGGTGCTTCTACATGAAAGCCAAGGCTAATGGTCTGCCAGCACCTGACCACGACAGACATATGACCACATTTATTCTACCGACTGTAGCAGAACACATCCATGACGTTTATGTTAGATTGACTGATGATGATTTGTTGGGGAGATGTTTATTTGGAATGACTCAGAATGTAAATGAAAGCATCCATGCTTTGATTTGGTCTAGGTGTCCAAAACATGTGTTTGTAGGGAGACAGCGTTTGGAAATTTCATGTGGGATTGGAGTAGGAGAATTCAACAAGGGAGCAAAGGCATCGCAGGATTTCATTTCGGCAATAGGACTTAGTGTGGGACGACATTTTGTGGAGCATGGGACTAAAAGGGACAATGTTAGGATAAAGAATGCAGACAGAGCAGGTGAATTTGTCTTTAAAAGGAAAAGGGAGATGAGGAGGTTAGCACAGACAAGGGAGGAAGAACGTTTACATCAACTGGAAGGCGGTGAGCAGTATGCTGCAGGCGGCTTCTGATTGCGGAGTCCCAGACGACACGTGACATTGGATGGATTACCTCAAACGGATAAGTACCATTTTTATAAATTCATAACTAATTGTATCTTTTTTCCACAGGAGAATGATTCTTGGGTTTAAAACAACACAGTTTAGGGGGTTCATGACACTATATTTTGTATAATCTACGAGAAGGTTCGTTTTTTCCCATTTTCTCAAAATGTCATTTTCTTAGGAGGTGGGATAGAGGGAACAAGATTTCTCAAAAACTGTCTATTCAATTTCTTTTTCCTTTCACACACTTGTGTGTTTATAGTGTGGCTACATTATGTCAGAGGCTTTTGGCAATATAAGCATTATATTTTTAGATATGGGGGTCCAAAGAGGGTAAAAACTGCGAAAAAGGAAAAATTTTCACAGTTTTACGGATTGAAGACTTCCGGATGCTATAAAATCTTTACTAGGATAAGAATAGAAAAATCCCTCTGACATAATGTAGAGCAGTATTAAAGACACCTACATAGCAAGTTTCAGTGAAATTGAATAGACACTTTTTGAGAAAAGTTGTTCCCAAAATCTGAAGTTTTCGGGGCGGGGTACCCCTAAAATGCCACCTCATACACACCGATAGTGGAAATTATTCCAAAAAGTCTTTAGAAATATGCTTGGACACACATAATACTGCAGAAAAAGCATTGAAAAGATCATTTTTGATAAAACTTAATAAAATTGTCCTTATTGTGACAGTACCCCCTTAAGGCGAATAAACAAAAACAATGATCCCATCTAGAGGACAGCAAGCAAAAATAATGTCCATTAATTGAAACTGGGAAAATCTCCATTTCCATAGATCCTAAGGCTATAAAAGTATTAACTTAATTGAGTACATCGGAGGGTTAATATTGTTCACAAACACTTACCACCAATTATAATGATTGTAACACCATATAGCATCTCGACTTGTAACGCCACTTGATTCGTCAACATACGACCACGCTGTATCCTTGTTTCATTTCCCATTTTCTGTTTATCTTTCTTAAAGAGGTGGTGATCTCGCTGATAGTTTTAAGAAAGTATTTTTTTTTTGCTTCTGAATTCAAACTTCCTTTGCAGTAGACAAAAAAAAAGTCAAGCCATAAAACAACAAAAACTAAAAATCTGGAGAACTGAAATGAGAAGTAAAAAGTGGCAAGAGAATGCATTTGTTCATTTATGTTAGAATTGGAAGCTATCGCGAATATTGATTTGAATCTCGCTGTTAAACAATACAGTAGTCTCCGAATATAAGTACTCCAGCTACACTCAAGATCCAGCTATAATCACACTCGAAGGGAGAAAGAGAATTTTTACTCTCTAAATGTATCCCTTTATAGATAGTGTGTGCTTGGCTAAGAAGCTCACAACATTGCCATCCGGAAGTATAACACACCAACAAACACAAAACTATGTGCATCCTTAAACGTTTATAGTCTGGTTAATGCAATATAGTAGTGAAACTTACTCATAAACGCGGATGGCAAAAAACAATAACAAAGACCTGAGTGACTTCAACTTCATTCTATCTATAAACAACCTCAATGAAAAGGTCTCCACGTATAAGCATTCTCATTCTCAATTTGCTGACCAGTATGCTAAAAAAATTTTAATAAAAGAAAATCAATAAATACCTAAAAAGAGAAAAAACATTCAATTTTTTTATTTAAAAAAACAAAAAACAAAACAAAACAATAACAAACAGGGTTAGCAGAAATGGTCAAAAAGCAAAGCGAGTAACGTATGGTTCACAACTCACTATTTCATCATTACTTCCCTTACGCAAAACAATTGACAACTAGATGAAACAGACAATGCAAATCATAAAATCTTAAGTGAGAACCAAGCTCGGCATCGCAATAAAAAAGCAGTGATATAAAATATATATGGATTAGATGCTTTTTAAAATTAAGCCGCTTTATTATACAATTGGGGTAATTTTACCTTGGATGCCTATTTGGATAAATTATCCTCACTTTAAATGAGCAATTTATACTTTAATTTAATCATCCTTTACTTAGGAATGGTTTATTAGACAGCTTTCCATGGAAACAAATTCAAGCTTCAAGATAACTAAACTGCGAACTACTTGGAACGAGGATGTTATTAGCCTATGTTGCGATTCCGCTTCCTGTGTGCAGTGTGCAGGCGTGCCGCTACTTTAACAAGCGAGGGTTGCCAGATTATTTTTCAACAAAATGCCAGGAGAAGACTCAAAAAATGCCAAAACACTCAAAAAAATGCCAAAGTCTGTTGACTCCCACCCCCTCTAAGAAAACTACTCACTTTTGATAGACAATTTACTATCATATCCTGGTGGCTTGCGTGTTTTCTTTTCTTTTTTTTTCTTTTTTTTTTAAATTATACTAAATTTCCCGTTGGGTAATTTTTACCTACTGACTACTAAGTGGAGTGCTAAACACTACACCACGGTCGAGAAAAGGTGTCATTTGAAGTTAATATTACAGAAAAGAAAATGCCAAATGAAAATGCCAAATGCCAATGATTTTTTTTCTTAATGCCATAACGGTTTTCAAAAATGCCAGATTTTTGGAATCTGGCATTTAAAATGCCAAACTGGCAACCCTTTAACAAGCGCGTTCAAGGTTATCCTAAGCTAAATAAAGGCCAAAGCAACACGAAGAGGGGAAGGCTGGGCGAAGCGAAGCGATCTTGTTATGTGGCCTCATCGGGAGCGAGCGAATCAAAGCAGATCCGTGCATATGCCATTACACGTTTTTATTTGACAATGAAAAGGATAAAGGGAGAAAAGAGTGAGAGACATTGCGAGAGATGAGTTGAAGGTGGGAGAGAGCAGCGGGAGATATAAAAAGAGAGAGAATGGCAGAAATGAAAAGTAGTAGTAGTAGTAGTAGTAGTAGTAGTAGTAGTAGTAGTAGTAGTAGTAGTAGTAGGAGTAGTAGTAGTAGTAGTAGTAGTAGTAGTAGTAGTAGTAGTAGTAGTAGTAGTAGTAGTAGTAGTAGTAGTAGTAGTCTCAATGAAATTATACTGGCATGCAATTTGAGGAAGAGACGATGGATAGCTGACGGAGTTGGAGGAGCAAGAGATAAGAATACATAGTATAATATTTAGATGAGGTCCAGTCTCCCAGTCCCGAGTTTTAAAAAATAAAGACATATAATGTGGACATTTTGGGTTTCCCCTTTATCAACAAAGCACGATGAATAAAACACTAAGGACGAATGAGAGGTGTGTGAATGGCGTAGTTAAGGTGAATAAACAAAAACAATGATGGGACAGGAAATATAGACATAATGTTCCTTGGTAAGGAAGCACGAATTTAAATATATGAAGAGAGGCAGGCTGGGCGAATCGAAGCGATCTTGTTATGTGGCCTCATCGGGAGCGGGCGAATCAAAGCAGATCCGTGCATATGCCATTACCCGTTTTTATTTGACAATAAATAGGATAAAGGGAGAAAAAGAGTGAGAGACATTGCGAGAGATGAGGTGGAGGTGGGAGAGAGCAGCGGGAGATATAAAGAGAGAGAATGGCAGAAATGAAAAGTAGTAGTAGTAGTAGTAGTAGTAGTAGTAGTAGTAGTAGTAGTAGTAGTAGTAGTAGTAGTAGTAGTAGTAGTAGTAGTAGTAGTAGTAATTATTATTATAAAAATAATAAAAACAACAACAATAATGGTTCTAGTCATCGAGGATTGCATGACATCGAAATGGCCGTCCTTCAGCTCTGCGACACCACTAAAATGTCACCCTACGGCATGAACTCGAGACTAATGAAAATGTTGCTGCTTGAAACTCGAAAGAAAAAATAACCATAAGTATTGGCATGACGTTTCGGGTTTCCCTTTATCAACAAAACTCGATGAATAAAACACGAATGAGAGATATGTGAATGGCGTAGTTAAGGCGAATAAACAAAAACAATGATGGGACAGGAAATGGATGCGTCCAGTCATCGAAGATTGCATGACATCAAATCGCCGTTCTTCAGTTCTACCACACAACTAAACATCATACAGAGAGGCAGAACTGATACTTAAACTTAACATCATGTCACCTCACTGCATGAACTCGAGTCTGGACCTCATACAACCTTTATCTCTTGCCCCTCTGACTCCCGCGGTCAACCATCGTCTAAATTTCATATTATACAGGACTACTACTACTACTACTACTACTACTACTACTACTACTACTACTACTACTACTACTACTACTACTACTACTACTACTACTACTTCTTCTACTACTACTACTACTACTACTACTACTACTACTACTACTACTACTACTACTACTACCACTGCTGTTGCTACCACTGCTACTACCTTTAATAACAATAGACTAATAGTTAAACTACTATCCTATCACCCCTTTTATTAATGTTTATTGTCATATTTTAATTCGTGCTTCCCTACCAAGGAACATTAGGTCTATATTTCCTGTCCCATCATTGCTTTTGTTTATTCACCTTAACTACGCCATTCACACACCTCTCATTCGTCCTTAGTGTTTTATTCACCGTGCTTTGTTGATAAAGGGGAAACCCAAAATGTCCACATTATATGTCTTTATTTTTTAAAACTCGGGACTGGGAGACTGGACCTCATCTAAATATTATACTAGGCTATGTATTCTTATCTCTTGCCCCTCCAACTCCGTCAGCTATCCATCGTCTCTTCCTCAAATTGCATGCCAGTATAATTTCATTGCGACTACCACTACTACTACTACTACTACTACTACTACTACTACTACTACTACTACTACTACTACTACTACTACTACTACTACTACTACTACTACTACTACTACTGTTGCTGCTACTGCCACTTGCGATAATAATAATACTTATACCCGCATCCATGGTGTACTAAAAGAGTCTATGCCCGCATCTCTTACATTTTGTATAACTGTATTTCCAATTCCATTGTATTTACTTTCTAACTACAGTCTACGCTTTATTTTATCTTACTTTCTTAACTTTCTATAATGAAATACATAGTTTTTCCCCGCCTCCCTTTCCCCTCCTTATTTTTTTTTTTTTTTTTTTTTTTTTTTTTTTTTTTTTTGACATAATTAATTGCACACCTTTATAAATAGGTAGATATCTACTGTTCTATTTTATTTCGTATTTCGGGCACCCTTACAAAGGAGCATATGTTTTCTGTCCCATCAATGTTTTTGTTTATTCACCTTAACAACGAAGTTATCACATATTAGTATCTAATTCGTCTGGAGTGTTTCATTCATACTGTTTTGTTGATATAGGGGAAACCCGAAACGTCCACATTATCTGTTTTCGTAGCAACATTTACATATGTTGTCATAATATTTTAATTTTCCAAATGATTTTATCTTCGTAAGATCATTGAAGCGGTTTCTAAATCATCTTTTTATTTCATGTTCAATAAACATCATTTGAAGAGATTCTTTCCCAATAAAAATTTTCGAAATTTTTTCTGGGCTCTTGCTGAATTGATTTCATGTTTTGTAACTGCGGATTATCCAGATGAGGGTTGCCAGATTATTTTTCAACAAAATGCCAGGGGAAGACTCAAAAAATGCCAAAACACTCCAAAAAATGCCAAAGTCTGTTGACTCCCACCCCCACTAAGAAAACTACTCACTTTTGATAGACAATTTACTATCATATCCTGGTGGCTTGCGTGTTTTCTTTTCTTTTTCTTTTTTTTTTTTTTAATTATACTAAATTTCCTGTTGGGGTAATTTTTTACCTACTGACTACTAAGTGAAGTGCTAAACCACTACACCACGGTTGGATTTTAAGAATGAAAAAGAAATACATTAACATGAAAGGTAAATACGTAAACAGTTAAATAATTATTGACAATTAAGAAAACTTACTGTTTCGTGTTTCTTATGATGTTTTTTGTTGAATCTGGTTCAAGTGCAGAGTCCAAAGAAGTTATAGAGAAAAAAATTAGAAACAATATCCAACACAGTTTTAATAGCAAAGTTTTGCGATGTGAAGAGATTTGTTTTTACGCGTTTAGAAATAATTAAGAAAAGGTGTCATTTGAAGTATAATATACAAGAAAAGAAAATGCCAAATGAAAATGCCAAATGCCAAATGATTTTTTCTAATGCCAAACGGTTTTCAAAAATGCCAGATTTTTGGAATCTGGCATTTAAAATGCCAAACTGGCAACCCTGATCCAGATGGCTGATGCAATTTCGTGGTATCGAGGGGAAGGGGGAAAAGTTGAACGATATTCGCTAAATATAGAACATGTATTATTGCGCCCTATTTTAAAATATTTTATCAATCATTGGAATTCAAAATTCTTAATACGAAAACAATTGATTTTGAAAGGAATTTGTTTATTTTCTAAAGATTTACATTACAATGTCAATATAATTGCAAAATATATATATTGCGAGGGAACTAGTTGCGGATTGATATCCTGTCTTCTTAAAGACAGTTACCCGGCTCAATTATTCATCCACTTTTCATTCACATTCTAAATAAAGACGAAATAAGGAAACACAAAAATGAAAATATCACTGTTCTCATAAAATGGAAGTAAATTTTTGTCTAATGGATTCAGCAATAGAATATTTTTGGATTAATCTTCATCCAACTATACAGTGTCTTGTGTTAAATCCCTCCCGGCTATTTTATTCAAATAGAGACGCAACATCAACAACGCCTTTATCAGCTGTAACAGCCTGTCCGCGCTTTCGTGACATTGACTTGTGTGTAGATTTCCTTAAACTTAAGGAAAGCATTTTTCATTTAAAGACATATCTATCCATTATTTCCAGTTTTATGTGTTCGGTAGAATTCTCTTGGCATTATTTTACCAGAGCAAGCCAGATTTCTGTTGTTCAAAGTCAAAGGATGCAACCCGTCACATGGTCAAGAAACTAAACTGACGCAGCCTGTGCCGTAGTGTTAGAATAGTTTTGCTCCTTGAAAAATGAAATCGTCACTCATTAATGTCTTACCGTGGTCTCGTACCCATCATAGATCCAGTCACAAATCTAAGCCTGAAAGTAGTCATCAGAAATTAACCAAGTCCGGTGGAGAAATTGACGACATGAAGGATTCATATTTCCATCCTCAACATTCACATACCCGGCAACGTAAGTGGCCCCCACTTCTACGACTTGACAGTGAAGGAGAAATATCAACGGGTAAAAATTTCTGTGATAAAGCCACGAGTAATAAACTTGTCAAAATTAACAAACAGTTACGCCTTTCAAACTCCGTTGATTCGTCTTACAGTTACAATAACACCATGGCAGCAACGCCAGAATCTGTTGGTAAAAGTACAGCTAGCAAATCTTTTGAATCTTCAACTAAAAACATTCCAAATCATCCGTCTTTCAGGAAATCTTTGTCTGATCCCAGTGGATTTACAATTCATCAGTCATTTCCACCTCCATCCTCATCTCTAAGTGCAATAAGGAATACTTTATCTTGTCCAGCAACAACAGGGCTCAGTCCTTATTCATCAAGCCCTCGACTCCTTGGAATTGTAAATATTTTTGGTGTTAAATCTCAGGACAGCAGTACAATGGATAAGTGTAAGAAGAGTATGACTGTTTTGTCTACTTGTAAAGATAAAAGTAAGACAGGTATGCTGGATAATAACGATTCAAGCTTAAGTGTGTTATTTGCCAGTGTTGAAGACAATGTCTCTCAACAGTCAAATGAAAAAAATCAAAATGAAAAATTATATAAAACTTGTAGTAATGTACAGTGTAACCCTGATTCTTCCCAAAATTCCGCACAGTCTTTCAATGGTGGAGATAGTTCTTCGATTGTAATCATTCGCAAAAAGAAAAGGAAACGTCCTCGAAATAGAAAGAAAAAAGAATGCAAGCAAGATTATAGTGCAAGTGCTACATTTAGGCCATCATCGTGTAGTAGTCCTCTTAAAAACAATTCGGAATTCAATTCAAAAGCAGGAAAACGTTTGCAAGATACTTCTGCGACATCAGGTGTCTTAAATGTAAAGATTGTTAGTCCTATATGTCATGTGTTTTCAAAGTCAAAAGAAAGCGAGGATCCATCTTTGACTTCAGAATCGACAGTCTCATTCTTATCAAATCAAAGTTGTTTGGCATCCAGGCTATTTACCTCTGACAATGAACATTCTGTGGAGGAAGAGCAACTTTCAGATGATGATTTAGTTTTTGAGGATAGTAATGCTGTGCCTGTCGAAGACATTACTCCTTTGTCAAATTCTAAATTGACTGCAAAGAATAGGAAATGTAAGAAAAGTAACAAGTCATTCGAAACATCTGATGAGTCAGATGATGAACAAAAATCTTCATCAGTTTCTGGTTTACATTTTAGCCTCAGTTTAACATTTTCTGAAGATGAAGAAAATGATAGCAGTGTGGATTGGGATCTTAGTTCTTCACCATCTGAAAATAATCATTTCTTTGAGTTTGAATTCAGTTCAGGATTATGTCTGGATAATATTTTAAATCGTGGGTCATCCTCAGATTCTTCAGAAACTGAAAAGAAAGTTGTTGATAAAAGACTCAGGGATATAAATTTGAAATGGGATAAATTTTATGCATCAAGCTCTGAAAAAAGAGAATCTTCACTTGAAATGTCAAATCGTCAAAAGGTAACTTTGCATGTCTCTTTCTTTTGGTTTATTTTTACTTTTTTACTAGTGAAGAAGTCACAAAATTATTTTTATTAATATATACTATCAGAAATTTAGTTAAATCTTATGAGTCGTCTCAGTGATCAAAATTAGTCCAGAAATAAAGTCTGTGGGTGCAAGGCAAGCATATTAATTTGGCAACGGGCAACCCTTTTATCATTTTCTCTTGAGATTTAACTTGAAAACATTATTAAAAAACATGGGAGTTGGTCTTGATGTTAAATCACAAATTTTTTTTAATCGGCGGAAGAACTTCCATATATATAAAGGTGCCACTCAGGGAAGACCTGTGATTGTGGTCATGCATCAAATATCATGGGTTATAATATGAAATGTTTTCTCTGTCGCATTATCATGAGACATCTTATCATGTCATAAGATTGGGGCGGGGATAAAGAACTTTGTAATTCATTGCTCTGTCTATTGATATGTGAGTTGCTATTTCTCTGCACTGTCCCAACTATTCTCAACATTTAGTTACCCAAGTCTAATGGTTTGATTACCTCTTAACCTTTTTAGCTGTTGGTTCGCAGTCATCTCCCTCTTCCTCTGAAAAATAAGATGCGTTTGGTGTGAATATGATTATGTCGCCATTTGAGCAAGACTTATTTTCTCATAGTCAACCATCCAGTTACCACTAACACGTATCTTAGTCTTACATAATATTGAATGAGTACAGTTTCTGAGCAAGCCTTATAACTTATGGTTTTAATTTACGATACAAATTTAACTGACAAGTCTCAAAATTGATGCCAGGACAGCTTGATATAACCTGACCCTTAATTGGAATTGGGTTTTAGTTTTAGCAGGAGTAGAGGTGAGCGTCTGATACTCTCAACTTCAACCATGATGATATTTGTTGTTTTTTCTTGTCTTTTTGTTTTATTTTTTTGGCGATCTCAATTACGAAATAGTAAGAATGTGAAAAAATGTTCAAAATGTAGTCATTTAGAAATAAATGGAATTAGATGGAGCAAGCTCACATTGGTCACCCCTTAAGCTTGATTTTGTTTTTTTTTTTGGTATTATATCAGAACTGTTCCGATAGTGGGAGGGTGTAAAATGGTGCTGCAGACAGCGATATTGAATCGACAATGTTTTAATGTCATTTGCCTTTTTTGGTAGAACCTCATAGCAAGTATGCTTGACTCACTTGTGCATATTAATGGTATTCTATTCTTTTTTATTCATATTGAGATAGAATGAGAGTGAATGATTAATTTATATATATATATTTTTTTTTTTTGGTTTGTTCTCATCAGGTTCATTTTGCTGTGGATGACCATCTGGAAACTCTACACATTGTTGGGAACGAAGATCGAGGAGGTGATTGGCAACGCCTTGCATTGGAGAGATGTCGATTCAAGAAGAGAATTGAAGATGTTGAAAATATTTTGGCTCCCTTTTTGAGTGTAAACCACAGAGCAAAAGTATTCGAGAGTATGAGTAAATGAATCATGAAACTTACCTTCGACTTCTAGGTGAAAAGGTTGTGTATTTCAAGAAGCAGTGTTAGTAATTTTTCAAAATTTATGTTTGCAGTGTAAGGTATATCCTTGTTTGTGGCAGTCAAGTTTTAACTCGGTGTATGATTATGAAATCAACACATTTTATTTTTTAATTTATTTCTTTAAAAAATTTATTAACTTATTATTATTATCATCATGTTGCTAATATTTGCAATAGAAGTTGGGTCTAGATGGGGAGATGTAGATTTTAGTTGGTGGACACAGGGTAAATTTGCATGAATTGTGGGATTGTACAGGAAAAATACCATATTATATCATGAAATATCAATTTTTGATTTATTTTTTCTATTGTTATTATTGTCACAACCTTTGCTGATGCTTTTAAGATTATGTGGCAAGAGACAAAGTCAATTGTTTAATTTATTAGTTGACTCTTGATGAAACTAAATTCGAATATTTAAAGTGGAAATTCAGCCAATTTGATAAGTACTTCACCCTATCATAAGATCAAATAATAATTGTTTATCGGTCATTTTAGGATTTAAGCAGTACATAGATTGAGAGATCAAACTCCAAGGAACATTAAGGCAATGTTAAATCAGTTTACCCTCTAATGTTTGAAAAATGTGTTGTTTTTTTTTCATGAGTCTTGTGGTTATGCTTGGTTTTCTCGTTCCACCACATGCCTATTTTGATGGGGTTTTGGTATGTTTTTTAAAAAGTTTTTTTTTAGTTTAGTTTATATCAATTTTTTTTTTCCTTTTCTTTTTATGGAATATGGTCCTGTTAACATGAGTCCACTGTTTATTTTATTATGTTAAGCGAAATTGTTGAATAAATAAGGGTGGATTGCCAGCTTGGACTAATCATCGTGGGGCTGTCTGATTATCCATGCGAGTGTGAGCAATACCGTCAACCGGGGTGACTTTGCTTCAACCGATTTTGAGCATTTGGAGTATTCTCAGGCTTGTTGCAGTTATTTCCCTTATTAGAGGACTTGATTTTTCATCAATAGAAATAACTATTGCAAATCTAGGTGTATTCTAGTTTGTCCAAGTCTATAGAGGCAAAGTGACCCCAGTTGACGGTACTGTTTTGTCAAGGTAAACGGCTAAGTCAAATGACTTTGATTTTGATACTTACCAATTAGCTGATAATTGAAATTAAATTTCATTGTTGTTTTTTTTTTTTTTTTTTTGCAGTTTGCAGCAAAAGCAACATATTGTGTGGTATCAAAGTCACTTTTGGACACTAAAACAAAATGCATTAGCCTTGGCCAACCAAATAGTTTAATAGTAGTAGGTGAAAAGCCGGGTTTTTTTACCAGTGAACCTGTAGGGCAATGGCTATTGAAGATACATTTTTCGAAGTGCCATTCACTTATTTATTTCCTCACATAAGAGTGTTTATAATCTTAGACCTCGGTTGGGTCAATTTGTTTTACTGTTAATGAATTCCCTTTGTTTTCATCTTTTTCAATGCAAGGCATTTGTAAACTCTAGTTTTGCAAGCTTCTATCTTTGTACTGTGCATGAGTGTTTGTGTGTGTGTGTGTTTTCTTTTCCAGGTGTTTAAATGACTGAAAAAAAATGGTTTAATTCAAGCCACATGTATATCTGATGACTTACCTTATTACGCAGTGTAAAAATCTAGTCGGGTAGGGTATTTTGAAATTGAATGACAATATTCTATGTCCACCAATCATAATCAAACAGTGCTGATGGTATTCCTCGGATCTGCAGAAATCCAAATTTCGGAGACTGGGGAGGAATTTCCTCCTGCTTTAATCCATCAATTCATTGTGGAAATGTTGGGGTTAATTCAGCAGTGATGATACTTTTCCTCGGATCCGCGGTTTTCTTTCCTTTCCTCGGTTTTCCTCCTCAGATCCTCGATCCGCGGATATTTCCTTCATTTCCTCCTTTTACTTTTTTTTTATATAATAAATCTTTAAAAAATACCTCCTTTTTAAAAAAAAATATATATATATAAAAAATTTCCTCCTTTTACTGGACTCCGGGCGTTTTAAAATTATACTCAAAAGAAGTCATCCTGCCTACTTTCCTGTGGTGCAAGAATGTTCTAGGTGAGTTTTCCGTTTTTCCGAGACTTTTCCTCCTTTTTGACTTTTTGTGAGTATCATCACTGATTCAGTAAAGTTGGGCCTTAACGGCTGTCGTTCTAAACTTTCCTCCTTTTTTTTTCTCTCACTTTTTTGTCACCATCAGCACTGACCAATGATGTTAGATGTAGGGGGGGGGGGCGGGGGGAGTATTTTCTTTCAAGTTTATATCACTTTTTCATAGCATTTCATACAGACTATTATTCATATTGAAATTGAATTGAGGTATTGTGGATAGAATTTCTCTTGTTGAAATAATAATTAGATAAAATTGGAGGTCTGATGTTTAAATTTAATTTTATATCGAATAGATCTAAAATGGTTTTATAATGACTAGCTAGCTGACAAAAATATTCACTCTTAAATTTATGTTATGTATGTTGATTTTATGTTATTTCTTCATTTGTCGTCATAGTAATACATACACTATAATAAGTGTAATGCATATTCCATTAATGTTTGTCTCTCAATTAACATTTTCTTTTAATTAATGCTATATTATTATTATATACTTGGTTAACATGAGTTTTCTTTTATTAATTTATTATTACTCTACCTGAGTGTGGCACTTCTAATTGAGACTGTACCAGATGCTGAGCCGTAAACAGCTTGTCACTTATTGGACGTAAATAACAGCACAATTAATTCCTCTTTGTATTTAAATCTAGCTAAGGTTTTAGTAATACTTTTATCAATTGTAATAGTAATTATATAATCAAAAGCATTATGCATACCTGCCGAATCTTATGAATTTTAGACAAATTTTGTGGCCAGTTACGAAATGTTATTGAAAATTACGAATTTTTAATTCTCAATAACATAATGCTAATAATACTGGGTGGGGTTCCCTACCTCTACAGTGGGCAGGGAGGTACATACCGTGTCTTCTATCCCCTTATATCTGTTTTCCAACCTGCTTTTCTGTCTTTGTCTTGGTATGAGATTGCTTGGTTTTGTCCCGACCCTGGCCTGAGTCCTTGGCTGGGAGGGAAACAGTCGAATGCATAGTTATTGTTTTGGGAGATGATATTTTCTTCCTTGTAAATCATCTCTCTGTTATGTATTATTAATTTTTTTTATTTTTAATGTATAACGAAATGTAAGCATTTGAGTGTATTCCTCTTTGTTGGATCTTGTGCTTGTGTCTGGGTGAGACTTATAGGTGATATCAGACTAAGTACATTGATGGTATGCTCTTGGAATCTACATCTGATCCCTATTTGTTCCCTGTTCCCCTATGTCTTACTTTTTCTTGGGTGCCTTAGTTGTAATTCTATAACTTTTTACTATACCATTTTCTTCCTTTTTACTGGCGCTGATAAAACCTAAATGTGTTGCAAGCGCTGTAAGACCCTTCAAAACAATGCTAATAATAGTAATAATAATGATAAGAAGTGCTACTACTACTACTACTGCTGTATAATGATGATTATGATAAAAGTAATAATAATAAAGCATTTCAATAGCGCATAAGCATGGCGATGTAAGGGATCATCATTCTCAAATTGTGGTTGTTCGAACACGATTTCAGAAATTACTGATTTCCGTGTCAAATTACTTTAAAAAATGACTTGAAAATTACTAAATTTTAAGTTTTCAATGTGGCAGGTCTGCATAATTGCATAGATTTAAGTTTAAGCAAGGTTATCTAACCATTTTATAGTGACTTGTCATCATAGTCATAGTTATGCACTCAATTGGTCGGTCTTAGATTTTGGAAGAAGGTATTCTCAATCATTCATTGGAATAATAATAAATTTTAATTTCTCATAACAAAAAAATAGTGTTTGGTTACAGGGGTGGGTGTTTCAATTGATTATCAAAACACATGAGCTAATTTCTATAGCTATGATGACAAACTTGGTTTTGGCTTTGGCACGAACTGTAATTATGATTTTTGCATTTTTATTATACCTCTCTATTAGTTATTTAGTTTGCTTTGGTTTCATAGAATTTTTTATTTTTTACATGTTTTTAAATATATTTATTGTTCTGTTTCAAGAAAATGTTTGGTAAGTTCATTTCAATCTCAGTTTTGTTTTCTTCTCCCAGGGAAATATGTAACAACAATATTAATTTTTTTCAAATTAAAAAAAAAAAAAAAAAGACTTTTGTGTCTCATTTTTGGTTCAAAGATAATCAGTTGCCTAATTTATGGAAATATTCTCATGATGAAGTCATCAGGGTCCTCCACTGATTTCAAGAAAAAGAGTATTTTCTCCAGTACTGTCATAAATGCAGAAACATTTTCATCGAGTTCAATATAGCAATGCCACTCCTTTTCTGTTAAGCCCAATGGCCATTCCATATATCGTGGTGAAAGCTGTGATATATGATATTGGATTAGAGTTAATTTGAACCAATCCTGTTTGGAGTTAAATGCTATTTATCATTTTTTTTTTTATATAACGGATAGGGAAGGTGAGAGGT
>NC_088367.1:5571406-5608906 GCF_034508935.2 Berghia stephanieae | reverse complement strand
CGATCGATTAAAATGCCCCTCATCTTGGAAAAAAAAATAATAAAATTTAAATAAAAAACAGTAAAACCTGGGACTTCTCCCAGGCAGGGACGGCTGGTAATAATGGGCAGGGTGGGCAAATACCAGCCTGTTTTTTTCAAGTTATAAGCTGTATTACCAGGTCCGAAATAATCTAATCTAAATTAGATAATTTCAAAAGTTACTACTTAAACTTGATACTTCGTACTGAAATCAATTTGTGTGTATTTTTGATAGATTGCGAATCACCATGCACCCCGTAATGCATAAACCAGGATACGCTCCTGTTCTTTTTATCAACCCCCCCCCCCTCCCCTCCCCAACCACTCCACTCCGCCCACATCGTCATCTCATCGTCACGTCGCCTGACGGTGAACTAACTCCGATTTTTGCTGTCTGGCCTCTCTAGTACTAGGTCGGGCTAATTCAAATGAGCCCACCTTCCTAACCAGTGAACACTGAATAGAGCTTTTGGCAAACGAACTTTTTCTTATTTATTGCCTTACTTGTGCTGGTACCATTGATGTAATGACTTTGGGAAGGTTCCAGTATTGAATTAAATTTATTAATTTACTAATATTATATCAATTTAGTATAATTTGTGTTGTTTTTATTTTTGTTTATCCTTTAAATTATTTCTTTTTTTTTCTCGTTTTTTAAGTACTTTCAAATTACTCATTATTTTAATTTGTTTTCTATTTGTTTTTTTGTTTTTTGTTTTTGTTTTTTAACAAATTAATTTGTT
Organism: Berghia stephanieae; assembly: GCF_034508935.2. Taxonomy (NCBI): domain Eukaryota; kingdom Metazoa; phylum Mollusca; class Gastropoda; order Nudibranchia; family Aeolidiidae; genus Berghia; species Berghia stephanieae. The sequence goes on along the minus strand of NC_088367.1, from coordinate 5,608,143 downwards.
AGTTCTTTTTTTTATTATTCTTAAAGTAATTACCGCTGTATTTTTATTGCCAGACTAAATAATTTTGCAAAACAATGTAATTTTCTATTGTATTTCCTCTAATAAAACAAAACATTTTATTCAAAAGTCACGACTAAATAAATATTAATACAACCACCATTTTGGTTTTCTCAACAATTGAATTAGTATACGAGAAATACTCTTCTGAGTAAGGAGAGAGTTGAATTCTAAGTTATAGAGGAAATAAAGACGTTTAAAGGAAGGGTGGGCAGATTCCGTACTTGCCCGTCCTGAAGCTAATACATACATAAGATAGTTCGCGACGAAGAGGCGGGAAGCTAGGGGTTGGTTGGGGAAGGAGCGTAGCACTCTTGTATAGATAGCATTGGGAAGGAGTAAAGATAACACGGTCGTTATTGTGATAGTATAACGAATGCATGAGGAGAGATTGATAACATTCTTTTGTCTTAATTGTATTGTGTGAATTATTGGCGAAAGCCTAAGATTAAATAAACTTTGTAATATCGTATGGTGGTAACCATCATTGTCGACGACATCGTGGTTGTCATCATCATCATCATCATCATCATCATCATCATCATCATCATCATCATCATCATCATCATCATCATTAACAACAACAACAACAACAACAACAACAAACAACAACAATATTAACAACAAGTACAACAATCGTCTCCACAACTATCATTCTAACCAACAGCACCACCAAAACCACTATCATAATTACATCCTCCCTCACCGCCTCGTCTTCCTCCTCCTCCTCCACCACCACCACCACCGCTACCACTATTCCAACCACTACCACCACCGGCACAATCATTCTAACCACCAAGACAGCAGTAAAAATGATGCAATTTCAGCTCTGAATGAAACTCGAGTCATATCGCTGTTGTTGCTTCTCGATGAAAACTTTAAGGTTACTACATACTACTGAAAACCAGTAATGTAACAGAAATATTAATCTCGCCGTTGAGGGATTAAAGCATCTCTTTAATTTTTCGAGTGAACGAAATGGACTTGTATTGTCAAGGTGTTGTCGCATTATGTCTCGTCGCTTTAGTTTTTAGTTGTATTCTCTTTCATGATTAATTTTTGATTACGTTTGGAATAATTAAAATCTACTGGTATTGTCATTTCATTGTGAATGTGATTATTTGTGGTTGAAATATTTTTTTTAAAGGTGAAAAAAAAATTATAATTTAAAAAAAAATAAATAAATAATATATATATATATATATATATATATATATATATATATATATATATATATATATATATATATATATATATATATGACCGGATCATCTTTGCCCAACCACTGTAAATAGGCTAGAACCGCCACTGCTCCCAGGTTTACTTCTCCCAGGTTTGGGAGTTTTTTTGCCAAGATGACGGTCGTGTAAATCGATCGATATTTGAAGGACGAGTTTTCTGGCCAAATTTTTAAATATGGGTTTTTCCAGAGAACGGCAGAATGGGCCTGTTCCATTTTCCTGGTCCTATAGATAGTATGCACTTGGCTAAGAAGTTCACACCATTGCCATCCGGAAGTATAACGGACCAGCACACAAAACTATGGTGTAACCATGATCGTCTATAGATGGTATGCGCTTGGATAAGAAGCTCATAACATTGCCATCCGGAAGTATAAGGACCAACACACAAAACTATGTGTAACCATGAACGTTTATAGTCGGGTTAATACAGTTCAGTGAGCATTACTCATAAACGCGGAAAAAAACAATAACAAAGACCTGAGTGACGTCATCTTAGAACTATCTATATTTGGGATCTTACAACTCAACGACGACAGACACCGTAGGTACGGTACCGTAAGCTTACGTAGACTACTAAACTGATTACAATCTGATGCAATTTGCCCCAGGAACTGCGTTTGTAGAATTAAGGGCATAAATGATTTAAGTGAAATACGAGTCGACATTTATTTGTTTATTTCAACTCGAAGAGGCAAATGTTATGTAGTTTATTTTATTTATTTATTTATTTTGGGGGGGGGGGTAATTTTGTGTGTGTGTGTGTGTGTGTGTTTTACTCTGTACGTGTTTTTGTTTTTGTGAATAAGTTTTACGGTCACGGCAGGTTATTTCGATCACGTCAGCGCCAGAATAGAACAATTGATTTCAGGTCTAACGGTTTATAATAATTTTATATTTTTAATTAATTGATTTTTTTAATTTTTAAAAATGTTCGAACAGTTTTTTATCTGCTGTTCCTTTAAAGCAATTTTAAATTTAATATTCATATTTTAAACTAAGAAAATTTATTTTAATTTCTAAAGGGAATCTAAAAAACAAAAATAACCGGAGAGAGTGTGAGAGTGCAATAGTTAAATGTTATGGAGCGTTTATTTACTTGTTGATATATTATTGTTTTATTGACATAGATCGGTGTATAATAAGTTAAATGTTGCAGAAAGATTATAAAGAGGCCCGGGGTTTTTTTTTTTGCAAATACAAATCATTGAGATTGAAGATATAATATTTATCTATGTATTATCATTTCTCATATGCTATTTCTTCTGTGTACTCTGAGTAATATGCAGAATATTCCGAAAATAAAGACATTTTGAATGGAATTGATTTGAAATGGAAATAGAACAAATTGCTTGCTACCCTCCTTATATAACTTGGGTTAAAAAAACAAAAAACAAAAAACAAAAACAAAAACAACCCGCCCCCCCTCCCCCCCCCCCCCCCGGCCAAAAAAAACAACAAAAAAACAAAAAAAACAAACCCCAGCGTTTGAACAACGTTCTGATGTCAAAACGCAGTTGGTGTGGACTTCACTTTAAAAGGCTGATACACGTATTATTCCAGATGGAGTAAGTACAAGTATAGATAGTTCGAAGATGACGTCACTCAGGTCTTTGTTATTGTCTTTTGCCATCCGCGTTTATGAGTAATGCTCACTGAACTGTATTAACCCGACTATAAACGTTAACGTTCATGGGTACACACAGTTTTGTGTGTTGGTCCGTTATACTTCCTGATGGCAATGTTATAAGCTTCTTAGCCAAGCGCATACTATCTATATTTCGTGATTGCACCTAGATGTATTCTGAACGAATAGACAATTCGAATACACAGTTACTTACCCTCTTAAATTGTACTTAAGCTACTCAACCGTGAGATAAAGAAGCGAGCTTTCATATTGCGCAATATCCACAGAATTTATCTCCACAAAGCGCATTATATATGGGTTCCAAGCCAACAGCAACACTTAACATGATACATTATATATAAAGCATACCGTCGGCATGGCGATATTACGTAGTTACATTTGGGGGGGGGGGGGGGGGGCATTTCGACAGAGAATATGTTGTTTCAGGCGAGTAATCCTTATTTTACACATAGCTATTATGGACAACGAACGTAAAAAAAAACAAACTCGAGTTGCTATATGGCGCAATATCCACTAAACGTGCTCAAAGCGCTTTACAAGGGGTCCCTAGCCAACAGAAACACTTAACATGTAGAACGAGACATGACACCTGTGAGGCGATATTACAATGATTATTTTTTTAGACAGAGACAATGCTGTTAACGGCCAGGTATTCATTTTACACCCGAGTACGATGAGAGAATGTGAGTAAAGAGCCTTTTCCAAGGACTCAACTATGCACCAAGCGAGGCTCGAACCCATGACCATCCAATCCGAAAGCGAGTGTTATACCACTAAACCACATAGCCGCACAAAGAGTAAAGAGTCGTTTCCAAAATCTGCAGACTTTATCTACACAAGTAACACTTAACATGATAAAATATAATATATAAAGCATAGCGTAAGTAAGGCGTCATTACTTACATCAGGTATTATGAAAAACGTGCGCAAAGAGCCGTTTCCAAAATCCACAGATTTTATCTACACAAAGCGCTTTATGCAGGTTCAAAGCAAACAGTACCATTTAACATGTTAGATAAAACATAACGTATAAAAGTCGCCGTGCAGCTATGTGGTCTTGGGTTCGAGCCTCGCTCGGCGCATAGCTGATTCATTGGAGAAGGCTCTTTACTCACATTCTCTCACCGTACTCAGGTGTAAAATGAGTACCTGGCCGTTAACAGCGTTGTATCTGTCCGAAAAATTGTAATATCGCCTAAAAGGCGTCATGCCCCGTCCTACATGTTAAATGTTGCTGTTGGTCAGGGACACATTGTAAAGCGCTTTGAGCACGTTTAGTGGATATTGCGCTATATAAAAGCTCAATTTATTATTTTTTAAAATTTATTTATTCATTTATTTTTACACCTCTTTGTTTGTTTGTTTGACAGAGAAGATGCTGTTTTAGGTCAGTTTTCTATTCATTTTACACCAAGGTGTTATGGGAAACGTGAGTAAAGAGTCTTTTCCAGGGATTTAGCCTTGCGCCGCGCACAGCAAGACTTGGGACATACAGTTTATAAGTAAAGTAAATGACATAAGTATCGTACTAAGACACGCAGATGCGCGCGCGCACAAGTACACACACAATATATATTATAATGTAATTGCTTTTTTACAAAACCCAGTCCCAGGTTCACTTCCCAATTGTTCACTCACTACTGCTGCCTACTTCCCATAATTTTGTCGGGTTTCGGCGGATTTCATAAAAAAGAAACACCGCAAATTATGTCACCATGATGTTGCCAAAACACACGACACGCCCACTCTCCAACGACATCTATGAACGATAACTCTGATCAGTTAATCCTCATATCGTGAGACAAGAGTAGCCGGTTCACAGTTCACAGTCTCGACCATTTTGATTCTGTTTTGGTTTCATATTCTGACTGCTGAATTTCCAGATTGTTGTAGTTGATAGAGCGTTTCACTGGTTAGTTGGAAAAAACGGGTTTGTTTCGTTTATTACTTGCAATAAATATCTCATGTTGAGTATATCAGAAATCATAAAAATGAAACAATTGGGGAACAAATAAATAGAAATCTGAAAGATGAGGATGGGTATGATGCAGTGCCGGAAAGAAATACCCCCCCCCCCCCCTCTTTAACTTTAACCTCCCTTACGCCTTATCCTCGACTGGGATCAAACCTTAGACTGGACATTCTGGACAATTTTTAGAACATCGATGTATCACTCGTCAAATATATTTGAATTTATTGTAATTGTAGGGATTTAGAGACTGAACAAGAAACTTGTCATCATAATCATGGCCGCGGGGATTCATTATCATGCATTCCCATTTATTATTTTGGGGTGTAAGTTTCCACATTTTTATGTAAAGCCTAGGTGTTTCTTTAGGACGACTTACGTAGTTTCACAGCACTTTTATTAGATATAGGATATTGCTTAATCTTTAACCATTATGGATTTTCAATTTCAATTATTTGCAATGTTCAATAAATATTACTAGACCCGTCTAGATAGATATTACTAATTTAAGATAAGTTTCATTTTTATAAGTGTTGTGATTTTTATAATTTCAAATACAATTTGCTGAGACACCATTATTATTACTTAGGGTGTTTCCCATCAGTTTCAATATTGCAAGTGATGACAATCATTATTATTTCATCAGGTTATTTAGTATCTTTAGTTAGGGTTGGGGGGGGGGGGGGGGGGGCTCGGGGTGTTTTCTCCTGACAAAAAAATAAAAAAAAAATGGAGAGGTGGGGATGTTGGGGGGTCTCCCCCCGATAATTAAAAAACAAATCTCCTCTTTAGGAGTGCTGTGAAACTACAAAAGCTCTTCTTTTTGTTCGGAGTACTTTTCCAGTTCTGGTGGAATGACATCCTTCCGCCATAGATTGACTGGCAGTTTTCTCCTGACAAAAAAGAAAAAAAAAAATGGAGAGGTGGGGATGTTGGGGGGTCTCCCCCCGATAATTAAAAAACAAATCTCCTCTTTAGGAGTGCTGTGAAACTACAAAAGCTCTTCTTTTTGTTCGGAGTACTTTTCCAGTTCTGGTGGAATGACATCCTTCCGCCATAGATTGACTGGCAGTTTTCCAATAAGCTGGTCAAGAAAACATATCTTAAAAGTTGCTTTAAAGTTAAAGGTCATAGCAACCAGGTTGCCACATTGGATTTTTTGTAGATTTTAAAAACTTTTTTTTCCGAGACATAGGGAATTTTTTTTTTCAAAAACATATAAAAATTAAAACAGGAAGGCGTTGGTGGTGGACTACCAATACTGAATCATATTTTCACTGCTATGACTGGTACCACTGGGAATTCCCATTAATATCTGTAATGAAAATCATAATTTCCTGGTAGTAGCGATAATACGAGTGGGAGGATACAAAGGAGTAATAATATTGTTGTTGTTTAGTTGATTTTAATTTTTGTTTTTTTTGTTTTTGTTTTTAAAATTTTGTTCTTTTTTTTAGAGTAAAGAGAAAGGTCTATATATTGTTAGTTTTAGTCGCACTATTCTGTTTACTTATTTACTTCTTACTTTTTATTTTCATTCATTCAATGCTATAGAGGCATAATGAATGAAAAAAAAAAGTGGGAGTGCCCGTGTGCATTTTAGGTTATCATTCTTTTAGCTTACGTGAGACAACAAAAAACAATAGAACCTCTGCATTATGGTGTCATCAATCACTTTTTACACCTTTCTCTCCCCATCAACCGTTTCAACCACAAGGCTAATGAGATATCTCAACACATGCAACGTATAAGGCATACCAACGCCATGGTATCGGTCTAGTACTGAGACGTGAGTGCCAGTAAAAATTTCCATCGCTGTCTTTGCTCTCTATATTTTCTCCCTCTTCTTCATCATACCAGGACACAGTACCGGTCCTCTGCTTCTCTTTCAGTCTCAAGAATTTACTGGTAAGGCCAGTACCTCTATTACTGGTTCTCAGTCTCGAAACCGTTCAGCACTAATTTCAGGTGATTGAGGTCGGAATCACTGAATGATACTGCGATCTGAGGTTGGAATCACTGAATGATACTGCGATCTTGACTAATACTAATGGGGAGTGGTGACATCCTACCACTGGAAAGAAAATTAGTCTGGGTACGGTAAGATAGAGTAACCAGGTTATCTGAAGAATGAGTCCCAAAGCAAAGCACAAAAATTGAAACTCTAGCCATTCCATTCACTTCACCGCTTAGAAAAATAAACAACAAGCAAATCAATCTTAGATTTTATTTCTCTCTCTTTCCCACCAGGCTTGTCATTGTTTATCTGTGGTGTCCTCGTAACTGATCCCCTACCATGGTTGTCCAGGATGAGAAGCCAGTTTACGATGTTGTTTTTGTAGTGGAGAGGACAGCCAACTTGGTACCCTATCTTGAAGAGGTCAAGAAATCGTACATTCTGCCCGCTCTTGAGTAAGACATCAACTAGCCAGTTTCATATATAATGCATTAATAGTCGTTTCTGACCTCCCATAGTGGGCAGGGAGGCACTTACTCTGTCTTCCATCCCCCTATATCTGTTTTCCAATATACTTTTTGTCTTTGTCTTGGGATGAGATTACTTGGTTTTGTCTTGGCCCTGGCCGGATACCCTGGCTGGGAGGGAAACAGTCAAATGGATAGTTTTGGGAGATGATATTTTTTGTCTTGTAAATCACCTCTCTGTTTAGCACTGTATTATTTTTGTTTTACATTTGTATGATTTGTAAACATTTAAGTGTCTTCCTCTTAGCAGGGACCTGTGCTTGTGTCAGGGTGAGGCATTTGGGTAGTCTCAAACTAAGTACACTGATAGGATGCTCTTGGAATCTACATCTCTTCTCTATTTGAACTAATTCCTCCTTGCTTTGATGCTTTGAGTACATTTAGTGGATATTACTCTATATAAAAGCTCGAGTTTTAATATTTTTCTATTTAGGATTTTCATAAAGTTATTGATGTAATGTTAGCATATTTTTTTTACTTTAAATTCGATTGCTCTCAAATCATAATTTGCTTTCATTATTTGTTCTATTAGATCAGTAAAGTAAAAAAAAAATGTATTTGATTGATAATGACATATTAAGTCATATACCTAAACACCTACATAAAAAGAAATGCAAAGAGCAAAAATCATTTGAACATTATGTCATATAAATGTTATACAGTGCAAAATGCATTAGTTGAACACGTGTTTGTCAATTCATGGATTTAACGAACCAGGGCAGAATTCCCAAATGATGTCCTCCATTGCATCAGTAAATTTTTCTCAGCGTCCTCAAACGTTTTCATGGCCTTGACGACTAACTAAACTAAGGCAACATTGACCTTCCTCTATGGAGTTGACAAACTTTTCCATCTGCCCTGTGTAGTTCAATAAACGCCTGTTGCACTGTCTGTTTTTAACAACACAAATGTTTATTTGAATGCAATGTGTTGCCTAACACAATTTTATATTAAAATTCTTAGATAACCGTTGTGGATATAAAATAAAATTGTTTGTTTCATTTTAAAAATATTTTTTTTCTTTTTGCAGATATTTCAATGGGGGTCCACCCAGTCCTATTGATACAGGGCATGATGTAAGTTTAAAATTTTGTTTTTGAATTTGACTTTTCAAATCACAGACTTTTACGGGGAAATAACAGGGGAGGTTGCACTCTTCAAATTTATTTAACCAAATCATTAAATAATAATTTGTTTCCCCCTCTAGATTCAGATTTTTAGATTCTAGAAAAGGAAAATCGTAATTAATTCTAAAATTTTGTTCTAAACAAGAAGGCAGATACATCGCTAGAAGCCACTACCATAGCAGATATGTACTACAGTCATGCAAGACAGAGATATTTACAAAAATTGATTATTTCTAAGAGGTGGTTGAACAAAATTGTAGAAAAATTTATAGAAATTTCACTTTTTGTAAACTTGACCCAGAATTAAATTTTAAAACTCCTTACATGAGTGATGAATGAAAGAAAGTTAAAAAAAATAAATTTTGGATGGGAAAATTGATTTTGCTTTTTACTTCATTGACCCTAACTTGATGAAGATTTTGCTTTCCTCAATAGTGGTTCTGATTCCAAGTTAAATTTTTTTCAAAAACATTTTAAAAGTAAAGATGATTGTTTATGTCATGTGTGAATATTTTTGTGGTGAACGCAAACCAATAGAAATCTTGCATCTTAGGTTGAAAGAGCTTTTACTTCAAATTATATTTAAAAAGGACAAAAAAACAAAAAACAACCAAACTAAAGAGTATTTCATGCTTGTTATCTGGCACATTTGCCGTATGTAAGTTCCTTGGGTGACACAAAATGAGACAAAAAGCCAGCTTAGTGGCACTGCGAATTGCAAAAGTGTTTACAGGCCAGTCTATCTCTGTGGCCTCGCTTACCAAAGTTATTGTAGTTTCACATCACATATGCAATTCAGTATGAAGTCAAAATACTAAAAAATATAGGAAATTTAAGTTGTTGTTTTTTTCTTAACTTTAAAAGCAAACCAATAGAAATCTTGCATCTTAGGTTGAAAGAGCTTTTACTTCAAATTATATTTAAAAAGTGCAAAGAAAAAAAAACAAAATAAAGAGTATTTCATGTATGTTATCTGGCACATTTGCCGCATGTAAGTTCCTTGGGTGACGCAAAATGAGACAAAAAGCCAACATAGATGGCTCTGCGAATTGCAGAAGTGTTCACTAGCCTAGAAGTGTTCTGTGGCCTCCCTTACCAAAGTTATTGTAGTTTCACATCACATAACAAGCAATTCAGTATGAAGTCAACATACTAAAAAAGATAGGAAATGTAAGTTGTTTTTCTTAACTTTAAAAGCAATATTAATTCTCCTCACATAAAGCATTGATTTTAACTCTAATTTTCTAAGTTAAGTGTAAAATTTGTAAAATTAAAGGTTAATCGTTAGTCTTTCATTAACTATTTTTTCCCAGTCATGTATGTTGCCATCGAATTTTATGATTTATTGGCGAAATCCTAAGAGCAAATGAACTTGAACTCTATCCCAACATAATAAACTATTTTGAGATTATTGGTCACATATTGTTATCTTTTAATCTGAAAAGAAATGTTAATTTAAAAGCAAGTTCAAACATTACAGAAATAACATTTGAAGGAAAATGCCCTGTATTCATTTTAGAATTGTCTATATTTTTTGTACACACAAAACAGACAAACATAAAAATTATATCTAATATCCCATTGTGTTCATCCGTGCCCAGTACAACTGTACCCTGTTCTGTCTGGTAACGTTTGCTGCTGGTGATGCTGCCCCTGAGATGGTCTCCAATTGTGCTTATCCCACCACCAGCACTCACGAGTTCATACAGTCTTTTGATAACATTGAGTAAGTTTGGTTGGATTTGAAGCCTATCCTTCCGTTTGCCCGCGGGTTATTATATATAAGCTATATATATAATTCTAGTTTTAAGTTTCTTGTTCTGAATCTGCTGAATACAATATATAACAGTCCATAGCATGGGTAGTCATATTAACATTGGTATAGTATAATTAGTATAAATTATTCATGAACCAGTCCTTGTGGGAAAACTCTCTCTCTGGGTGGGGTTCCTGACCTCCCATAGTGGGCAGGGGGGTACATACTGTGTCTTCTATCCCATTATATCTGTTTTCCAACATGCTTTCTGTCTTTGTCTTTGAATGAGATTACTTGGTTTTGTCCTGGCCCTGGCTTGGAGGGAAACAGTCAAATGCATAGTTATTGTTTTGTGAGATGATATTTTTTTCCTTGTAAATCATCTCTCTGTTATGTATTATATTTGTTATTTTGAATGTATAGTGTAAGCATTTGAGTGTATTCCTCTTTCTTGGATTTTGTGCTTGTGTCCGGATGAGACTTATAGCTGATCTCAAACTAAGTACATTGGTGGTGTGCTCCTGGAAATCTACATTTAATCCCTATTTGTTCCCAGTTCCCCTTTGTCTTACTTTTTCTTGGGTGCTGCTTTATTTGTAATTCTAGAGCTTTGTACTATCCCATTTTCTTCCTTTTTACTGGCGCTCATCATCATCATTGCCTTTTTCACCCTGGGTCAGGGTATAGGCCACAGACAAACAGTTTCCATCCTTCTCTATCCTGAGCCAACTTTTTTATCTCATTCCAGGTCTTACCACTTCTCTGTATATCAGCTTCTTTAATTCTTCTCCATGTTCCTCGTGGCCTTCCCCTTGATCTTCTGTCCTGAGGGTTCCAGTCCAATACTTTCTTTGTTATAGTTGAGTCATTCTTTCTAAGCGTGTGTCCAATCCACCTCCATCGTCTTCTTCCTATATCCTCTCCCACTGGTTTCTGCTGTGTTCTTTTCCATACTTCTTCATTTTTTATTCTATCCATCCATTTTATTCTGAGTAGCTTACGCATGCACCTGTTTACGAAAATCTGTACCCTCCTTATACATGCCTGTGATGCGTTCCAAGTTTCACATCCATACAGTAGGACAGACTTCACGTTTGAGTTGAAAAGTCTTAGCTTTAGTTGAAGGGAGATATCTTTAGTTCTCCAAACTCTGTTCAAAGATGTGAATGCAGCCTGTGCCTTTCCTATTCGTGCTTTCACCTCTGCTTCCGTGCCTCCACCCTTGTCAATTATACTTCCGAGATAGCAGAAAGTGTCTATATCTTCGAGTTCCTGATCTTTTACTTTGATCTGCTCCCTTTGACCGTACCTATCCTCAAGACCTTTGACTTTGCAGGGTGAATTCTTAGACCAATTGATTCCGAGAGGCTGTTTATAATTGTGGTTTTTGCTTGCATCTGGTCCTGGGTGTGGGACAAAAGAGCCAGATCATCTGCAAAATCCAGATCATCCAACTGTGTCCAGGGGGTCCACTGTATCCCATTTCTTCTCCCTTTGGAGGTTTCCTTCATTAGCTAATCAATGGCAAGGATGAACAGGAATGGTGAGAGCAAGCATCCCTGCTTGACACCAGTCTTAATTTCAAAGCTGTCAGTAAGCTGATCTTCATGTACAACCCTGCAACTTGATCCTTCATACATTTCCTTAATGAGGTTTACTATCTTTTCAGGGAGTCCATAATGTGCCAGAATTTTCCACAATGTTGCTCTGTCAATACTGTCGAAAGCCTTCTCGTAATCCAGAAAGTTGACAATAAGAGGAGAGTTCCATTCTATAGACTGTTCTACTATGACTCGCAGAGAGGCAATCTGGTCGGTGGTTGAACGGTTTTTCCGAAAACCTGCCTGTTCGTCCCGCAGTTTAGCATCTGTTGCATTCTTAATTCTCTCTAAAATAATACGGTTGAAAACCTTTCCTGGATAGAAAGAAGAGTGATGCCTCGATAATTATTACAATTACTGAGGTCCCCTTTCTTTGGAAGCTTGATAAGATGTCCTTCCTTCCAATCCTTTGGGAATATCCCGTCATTCCAGATTCTCTCAAATAGTGGGTGCAGGGCCTCAGCATTTCTTTCCGCATCAACTATTAGAGCCTCCGGTGGAATCTGGTCTGGTCCAGCAGCTTTCCCCCTTTTCAACTTGTTAATGGCACCCACAATCTCTGCTATCGATGGTGGATCACAGCTAATTGGTAGCTCATTCCTTGCAGGCAAAATTTCCGGCTGGTTGTCTGGTGGTGGTCTGTTCAGAAGGCAGTTGAAATGTTCCCTCCATCGTTCAGATTGAGCCTCTTTTCCAAAAATAGTTTTCCCATCTTTGTCTTTGACTGGTACCTCTGGTTTCCCATATTTTCCAGCAAGTGTCTTGGTAGTTTGATAAAGGATCCTCATGTGTCCTCCAGTCGCTGCTGCTTCTGCTTTCTCTGCAAGTCTGTTCATGAATGCTTCCTTGTCTTTCTTCACAGATCTTTTGACTTCCTTAGCTATGGCTCGATACTGCTCTTGTGCATCCAGTCTTGAAGCCCTTGTTCGGCTTGCATTCACTTGTTCCTTCCTTGTTCTCCTCTTTTCAATAAGGTCCAAGGTGGTTGGACTTATCCATTCTTTATGTTCCGATTTCTTTACCCCCAATACCTCGTGGCAAGTTGTTATGTAGACTTCCTTGATCTTTGCCCAAGTGACTCTACATCTATGTCCTCCTCGAGCTCAGTAAGAGGTTGGAATCTATTACTCAATTGTAGTTTGAATTCCTCATTCTTTTCCCCATCAAGTGCATTCACCTCGAATTTTCTTCTTGTATGTGATCTGGCCCCGTGTTTTCTGAGTCGGAGCTTAAGCTTTGCCAATAGCAGGTGGTGGTCTGATCCAACATCTGCCCCTCTCCGTACTGTCACATCTTCCAATGAACGTCTGAATCTACGAGAAATACAAAAATGATAATCTGATTCTCTGTCACACCATCTGGTGAGACCCAAGTTGCTTTGTGGATCCTCTTATGGGGGAACACTGATCCTCCAATCACCAAACTGTTGAATGCACAGAAATTTGCAAATCTCTCTCCATTATCATTCATTTCTCCCATGCCATGACGTCCCATGATACCTTCATAGCCTACGTTATCCTGTCCCACTTTTGCATTAGCATCTCCCATCAATATGTTGATGTCTTTCCTTGGCAACTTGTCAATGACTTGTTGTAGCAGACCATAAAATGTATCTTTGTCCTCATCTGTTGCATCATTTGTTGGGGCATAGATCTGTACAATGTTCATGCTGATCTTCTTACTCCGTGTTGTAAAGGACGCCATGATGATCCTTTCTCCGCATTGTTCCCATCCTCTCAGTGACTTCTGGGCAAACTTGCTTAGAATTATTCCTACTCCCTGTGTATGAATCCCGTCCCCTCTCCCTGAATATAAAATCTTCTCCCCAGACTTGAGGTGTTTCTGTCCGGATTGTATCCAGTGGGTTTCGCTTACTCCAAGTATATGCAGCCTGTATCTTCTCATCTCAGTCACAACTTGAGAGCTTTTTCCTGCTTCATACATGGTGCGAACGTTCCACGACGCAATTCGAAGCTGCTTGTTTGGCGAAGACGTCATCGGGTCAGCAGAGTCCTTTCGGCTTTGTCTGTTGTCCTTCATAAATTCTGTAATTCCAGAAACTCTTCAGTCGTCCAAGCTAAAAAAAGGATTTAGTTTTGTCTGTCTGTGTTTCTGTAACGGTTTGAGTTTAACGGAAAGCGGTGTTAACCCTTTGCCAACCCCCAACCTGGAGGACCAGGTGACTCAAAGATGGGGGAATCACACACCATTAGTCGCCTTTTACGACACGCTGGCTTGGCGTTGGGCTATTCTTGACCCTCTCAGTTGAGGGACCCCGGACACCACACGGGGTTTTTACTGGCGCTGATGTAACCTAAATGTGTTGCAAGCGCCGTAAAACCCTTTAAAACAAAACATCTTCCAGTCGGTTGGAATTGAGTAACTAGTTGTCAGAAGTGCCCAATATTCAAAACATTCTGATGAGGAAAAAAAAAATATAGTCCCTCCAGCTTAACTGAGAGAGGAAAGTTGGTTTTACTCCTATCGTGTTTTGGATGTTTTCTTTTTCATGATATGTCTAAGGGGAAAGATTAAGTAGTTTAAGGGTATTGAATGTGATGAAAGGTTGAAAAGCATGTTAGAATTTAGCATTAAAACTTAATTTTGTCATGTTACAAATAGGAGATAAATATCGTAAACAGCATAGTTTTTATTACGGATCTTTATTTTACCAGTTATATAAGAATTTTGGACTGGTGCTGTGAAAAATTTGCATCAAAAAAGATTGTAAACTCATGGCATTAAAACTGTAATGAAAGACATTCCTTATTGTCTGCAGTATGTTCAGAAATAATTTAAGTAGAATGTCAACCAGCTTCTGATATTATTTTTTTTTTTACAGCGTTGAAATATGAATACAAAGTCGGCTATTTGGTCTTGTGGTAGCACACTTGCTTTCAGATCGGAAAGTCCAGGGTTCGAGCCTCTCTCAGCACATTGTTGAGTCCTTGGAGAAGGCTATTTACTCGCATTCTCTCACCGTTCTCAGGTGTAAAATGAGTACCTGGCCACTAACAGCATTGTCTCTGTTGGAAAAAAAATGTAATATTGCATCAGGCGTCATGTCTCGTTCTTCATGTTACCTGTTGCTGTTGGTCAGGGACCCCTTGTAAAGCGCTTTGAGCACATTTAGTGGATATTGCGCTCTATAAAATCTCAATTTATTCAATTTAAAGCCAAACCTGTCATCACTATTGTTGTTGATATCATTAAAATAATAATCCCAATCATAAACAGAAGTAGCCTTGAATACGAGCAGGATTTTAATCAAATTATTCAAACAACCTGTCATGCTTATTCGTATCACATAATCATTGTTACTGTTCATTTTCTTTGATTATCACAATCTCATCATCATCATCATCGTCATCATCATCAATTTCATTTTCAAACCACAATACCCAGGTTCATTGGTGGAGGAGGTCAAAGTTGCAGTCATGTTTCCGAAGGCCTCAGTACAGCCCTCCAATGTCTGGACGAAATCAAACATCTACGATGTGCTGGGTAAGCTAGATACTTTTTAAAGTGGATGAATCAAATGGGTCTAGACGTGAATCAAATGGGTCTAGACATGAATCAAATGGGTCTAGACGTGAATCAAATGGGTCTAGACGTGAATCTAATGGGTCTAGATGTGAATCAATGGGTCTAGACGTGAATCAAATGGGTCTATATGTGAATCAAATGGGTCTAGACGTGAATCAAATGGGTCTAGACGTGAATCAATGGGTCTAGACGTGAATCAATGGGTCTAGACGTGAATCAAATGGGTCTAGACATGAATCAAATGGGTCTAGACGTGAATCAATGGGTCTAGACGTGAATCAAATGGGTCTAGACGTAAGTTACATGCCTGGTGCCTTGGACTAAGCAACCATGGATTGGAATCCCAGTGGATGAGACACTTGGATATCTTCTTGTCATTCTCGAGATTTATAAGAACTGTTATCATCATCATCATTGCCTTTTCCACCCTGGGTCAGGGTATAGGCCACAGACAAACAGCTTTCATCCCTCTCTATCTTGAGCTAACTTTTTTTTTTATCTCGTTCCATGTCTTATCACTTCTCTGTATATCAGCTTCTTTAATTCTTCTCCATGTTCCTCGTGGCCTTCCCCTTGATCTTCTGCCCTGAGGGTTCCAGTCCAAAAATTTCTTTGTTATTAAATCAAAGCTGCTTCTTTGGTGAAGATGTCATTGGGTCAGCAAAGTCCTTTCGGCTTTGTCATTACTCTACAATTTTACCACTTGTATTACTACAGTCGTTAGCACAATTGGAAGACTTCATTTTTAAGTGAGATATTTATGAAAACAAATGAGAAGTGTTTTTTGTTTGTTTTTGATTAAAATTTTGTTTTTAAATTTGAAAGTCCTTTATTTTATAAATTTTATCTCACAAACTTTGATTTCTGGCGTCAATTAGTTTTCATCTTCATGTATGTCTGCAATTTTTTACGAATATACTGGGTTTTTTTTCTCTGATTTCATGACAGGAAGCAGACCCAGCGTCATTGTGTCTTGGTGTGTAACTCCCCTCCGTACCATATTGTTGCAGAAGAGAGTCAAGACTACAGGGGCTACAACAGTGAACAGCTGGCCACTATGATGGGAAAGGTGGGAAGTGGAAACTAGTCATGTTAAAACGATAGGACATCAGAGAGCTAGGCCTTGCTTGAACTAGCTCATGGGTGATTTTTTCACTCTATAACCTGAAATAACCGGGGGCCGAAGTGACCGAGTGGTTAAGGCATTGTACTGTGATTCGGATGACCCAGGTTCGAGCCCCGCTTCAGGCACTTTCGTTTTTTTTCCTTGAGCAAGATTATTAACCCCCAATTTGCTCACTTGGACAACATGGGTGATTCCTGTCGACATCAGACATCTTGTTTGATGAGTTATCTATATTCCTTCGTGGAATGCCAAGGCGACGATATCTTATGATATCGTGGCGCAAAAGGCATAATTTTTTTCACTCTATAATCTGAAATATAACTTATACAAAAAGTCTGTAGCATTGTTTACATGTCATGAGCTAGAGGTGCCTAAATGAACCAATAAGATGGATACAAAAAAATAAAGTGAGTAAATGCGACTCATATATAAGGCAACTACACAAAACCAACAACGTTTTGGCCCTTGGCCTTTGTCAAGAGACAAACAACAAAACACAAAAATTTAAGGTGACAAAAAAAATCACATTTTGTCAAATGTCCCATGTATGATATCTGAGAAAGAAAAATGATTTCCTTTCCCCACCCCTAATAAAAAAAACAAAGAAAAAAAAAAAACCCATGCTTTTTAATTTGTAGCATTTGTGTAGTACTTTACTTGAGGGAATCTGAATGTTTACCCTGAATATGAAGACTACATTTGTTCTTCAATTTTGAATATTTTACAACATTTACAATTTTATTTAAATCTTATTCATATTCTAAAACTTGTTTTTTTTTTGTGTATACAGCGTGGTGTACATCTGTCAATAATCTCACCAAGGAAAATTCCAGCATTACAAAAACTTTTCAATGAGGTATGTGTCATCTTTTGGGTTTTTTTTCATTACAATGAGTAATGTAAATGTTGACGTAGCATATTTCTATTGATTCAGAAAAGTGAGTGGAGCAGGCACTTATCAGCTCTTGCTCTTCCCGGCCAGACAGAGTTGTCATACCATTAAGGTCGTGGGTTCGAACCCCAATTGCCGCCGCAAATTTTTTATTCTCTATTGTCTTCTGGCACTTTCCTACTCACTTCATTTCGTGTTTTTATTCTATTGATTTACAATGCTCAATGTGCTTAATATTGTTTCAAATCGGTGATATTAGGGACAGGTGAACTAAATCATAATTTTTCAAACTTCATCATTTAGGCTTCCTTTTCCATGCCCGAGCCAAGTTTCAGTTAGCAAATCTTAAGAAATGAATGATCTTAACATAAAAAAAGGTTTAACATTGTTAAAAATGGCTTTTAAATGATGATGGGAGAACTTTTTTATATTGCTGGATTTCCCACTTGCACATAAAACCAACCATATATATATTCCCTCATCAGGCCGTATCGAAACAAATTCTATTTGATGTCATGCAATTTGGCGGATAGGTGTCCTTTTCTGACTAGTATCGAATTAAGAAATTAAGGAGCAGGCACTGGTGTAAGATAAAGAACTGAACATGTGTGTATGAAAGGTGCCAGACAAAGCAAGGAAGAAAAATACAAGAAAAAAAAACCATCCTAAAAAATCAGTCGACCTCAACTGGGGATTGAACCACTGACCTTCTGTTTACCGGTCAGACATGCTACCATTACTACCATTAATGGTAGCACGTCTGACCGGTAAACAGAAGGTCTGTGGTTCAATCCCCAGTTGAGGTCGACTGATGTTTTAGGATGTTTGTTTTTTTATCTTGTATTTTTCTTTCTTGCTTTGTCTGGCACCTTTCATACACACTTGTTCAGTTCTTTTTCTGACAAGCACTCTTACAATATCCATCTTTTCATATAGCCAGGTACTCATAATGTGTGTAGGACAGGGGGGGGGGGGGGGGTTATGATCCTTGTCAACCATCCAGTCATCAAAATCACTAATACTTATCAACACCATTCCTCTTCTTAGGTATATATATATATATGCTAAAAGTCCCCCAAGCAATATGAACATTTAAATTGAATTGAATTAAATAAACTGTTTCTCTTTCAATCTTATCAAAATATTAGTTAAGGGCAATATGTAAGAAAGGTTGGGGGTCTCGATAGCACAGTTGGTAGAGCACTCGTTTCATATGCAAAGGGATTGAGATCGATCCCGGGTGCAGTTGAGATTTTTTTTTTTTCTGACCCCCCTGTCCACCCAGGTGTGAATGGGTAGCTGAGTCGGTTAGATTTGGGGAAAAGTACTTTGCAATAAACAGTGCTGATGATTTTCCTCGGATCCGCGATTTTGGAGTCCAGAGGAGGAATTTCCTCCTTTTAATAATTACATTTTCTCGAAACAATGTGCTAGCAATGAGAGAGTTGATGTGTGGTGGAACACACAGGTGCAGTTTCCCACTCTCCAGAAGTTAGCTAGAGTATCAATTATAGTCTATCATCTCAATTGCTCTAAAAGTGGGGTTTAGTGCAGCAAAAATGGGGCTTAAAGGCAATCGTTCAACATTTTCCTACTTTTTCACTTTTTGTCACCATCAGCACTGAATAAACTAGCGTCCTATCCAAATTGCTATTGTCCGTTTCACGCTATAGAAACCGGGATAAACTCCGGCTCCGTGGGCCGAATGGCTCTGAAGGACTACTTTTATGAAGGTTGCTGTAGTGATTTCTTTACCAATCTCTGTAGGCTTGTACGGGAGACAACTACCATAGTCCAAAGATGGCCAACTATGCTACAGACCCCCGGCACTTGGTTCTCCTCAAGGGATTCCAACTGGAAGGTAATAACACTTCTTACTTTACTACTACTCCTTATAAAGGCCCAGATAGCTCATTTGGTAGAGCACTCACTCTGAAGTACTTCCCGGGGTCGAACTATATATTATTTTTCCATGTGATTGAGTCATTGGTCACATTGCAAAATGTGCTCAAAATGACTTACATAATAAATGTTCATAGTTTTCGAAATATCAAATATCACAATAGGTCATTTTGTTCAGATTAACCTTTAGATATGTTTACAACTTTTATAAACAAACCAGTGTGTTTACATTTATAAAGAAATCTCCAGAGGCTGGACAAAAATAGATCATTTGATTGATGACGGACAAAAAGTTGAAAATAGATCAGTCCCATTGACCAACACTATGGTTCAAGGTATCAAGTTATATCAGATCTGTCACTGATACATACACACAATTTTTTAAAAAGCCAAATATTTTTTTCATGCAGATTTAGGACTTTCTCACCAAATTTTAGAGGAAAATGATTGAAAATGTTTTTTGTGCAAGACATGGATATGTGACCTAACTGAATAACATAACAGACATCAATTATAAGGCATTTTAAAATGGCTTTTCTTAGAAAAAGGGGTAGAGGTCATGCATTTTGTTTTGATTCAGATTTTTTTCCAAATATATACCGAATTTTTGGTTCTTGCATGTGGCAATATATTAAGTGCTTGCTGGGTAATTTATGCTTGGTGAAAGTCAATAGGAATAATAGTTATAAATATTCTGATGTTCTGTGAACTGGTTGGGGTTCCCTACCTCCACAGTGGGCAGGGAGGTACATACCGTGTCTTCTATCCCCTTATGTTTTCCAACATGCTTTTCTGTCTTTGTCTTGGTATGAGATTGCTTGGTTTTGTCCCGACCCTGGCCGGAGTCCTAGCTGGGAGGGAAACAGTCAAATGTATAGTTATTGTTTTGGGAGTTGATATTTTTTTCCTTGTAAATCATCTCTCTGTTATGTATTATTATATTTGTTATTTTCAATGTATAATATAAGCATTTGAGTGTATTCCTCTTTGTTGGATTTTATGCTTGTGTCTGGATGAGACATAGGTGATCTCAAACTAAGTACATTGGTGGTATGCTCTTGGAATCTACATCTGATCCCTATTTGTTCTCAGTTCCCCTATGTCTTACTTTTTCTTGGGTGCTTTAATTGTAATTCTAGAACTTTTTACTATCCCATTTTCTTCCTTGTTACCGACGCTGATATAACCTAAATGTGTTGCAAGTGCCGTAAAACCCTTAAAAACAAAAACAAAAACATGTTCAGTGAACCAAAGCAGGGCATTGTATAGTGTTAACCGTTGTCATCACATTGAGAGATACATCATCAAATCACAATAGAGACACTGTATTTTCTTCTTTTGTTCCCTCTGTCCCACATAGTTCCATCGCAGTTAGGCACCTTCCCTAAAAAGTTTTGAAAAGGGCCGTATACTGAAACGATCAACCTTTTTTATAAAAAGCAGGATTGATTCCCACTCAGTATAATTCTCTTGCTTTTAAACTTCCGAGCTGCTATGCATTTTGTTAATAATTTGATCTTTTTTTTTTTTTTTCAATGGCAGAACGGTCAGTGAGCCCCAAGCAAGAGGAAGACAAGAAACCCATTGGTATGTCTTAACAGTTAATTAATTGCAAGAGATGAAGTGAGTAGGAAAGAGTCAGAAGACAAACAGAGAATAAAAATTTCGCGATCGTGGATAGCTCATACGGTAGAGTCACGCTCTTCCCGGCCAGGCGGAGTTGTCGTACCAGTAAGGTCGTGGGTTCAAACCCCCATCACCGCTGCAACATTTTTATTCTCTATTTGTTTTCTGGCCACTTTCCTACTCACTTTATCTCTTGTTGTTATCAACATAAGTGCCTGCTCCACTCACTTTTCTGAATTAACAGTTAATTGCTACTTTTCCTTGATTAAAGAAACAAAAAAAAAGAAAAAAGAAACGTGAAGAAAATAGATTAATGTTTTCAGTATTTGATTTTTAAAAACATGTTTTTTTCTCAGCTACTGCTTTGTTACTTTGAATTCTTTATTTCTTTCTCTCTCTTTCACTCTGAGATGTTGGTTTTGATTCAGGTTGAATTCTGAATGTGATTCTCCTTGATTATGACTAACATGAGCTTTTGACAAAGTACATGTAAATGTGAAAAATAGATAAATAACAAAGGAAATTGGATGGAAGCTTCAATTTGATAAATAAGAACAGATAACGTGGATGTTTCGGGTTTTCCCTTTTATCAACAAAACACAATGAATGAAACACTCAAGACGAATGAGAGATGTGAGAGTGGCATGTTTAGTTGAATAAGGTGATTATTCACCTTAACAACGCCATTCTCTTATCCCTCATCTGTTTTAAAAGTGTTCCATTCATTGTGTTTTGTTGATAAAAGGGACAACCCATAATGTCCACATTATCTGTTAACTGTTTTTGTTTATTAAACTGAAGCTTCCATCCAATTTCCTTTTTTTTTTTTTTCTTTTTAAAAAAAAATTTCTTAGAACTTCAAACAGCAACATTTTCATACAGATGTGAGAATTTTTGTAAGATGGCCAATACAGATCAAATCTGATTGGTCTAAACTCCATCTTTCCTTTAAATGAAGAGTTGATGCAGTTGACATGTATCAATCATATTGTACTGGGTGGGGATCCTGACCTCCCATAGCGGGCAGGGAGGTACATACTGTGTCTTCTATCCCCTTATATCTGTTTTCCAACATGCTTTCTGTCTTTGTCTTGGAATGAGATTACTTGGTTTTGTCCTGGCCCTGTTCGGAGTCCTGGCTGGGAGGGAAACAGTCGAATGCATAGTTATTGTTTTGGGAGATGATATTTTTTTCCTTGTAAATCATCTCTCTGTTATGTATTATTATATTTGTTATTTTGAATGTATAATGTAAACCATTTTAGTGTATTCCTCTCTGTTGGATTTTGTGCTTGTGTCCGGATGAAACTTATAGGTGATCTCAAACTAAGTACATTGGTGGTATGCTCTTGGATTCTACATCTGATCCCTATTTGTTCCTAGTTCCCCTTTTGTCTTACTTTTTCTTGGGTGCTTTAATTGTAATTCCAGAACTTTTTACTATCCCATTTTCTTCCTTTTTACTGGCGCTGATATAACCTAAATGTGTTGCAAGCGCCGTAAAACTCTTAAAAACAAAACAAACAAACAATCATATTGTAAGCTTGCTCTGAGCCCTCCCCAAGGTAAAGATACAGAGAATAATAAAAAGTGATTTTAATTGTAACGGACGGACATAATTTCTTTTGTTTGATTTAATTCATTTTTTGTTTGGTTAGTTTATCAATTATCTTGTTTATTTTCAATATTTTTTGTCTATCACAGTGCCTGGGCTCAAAGACCAGACTGTCGTCAACACGGATGGCCAGGGATTTAAGATTCCAAACTCTAGTCAAATGAGTGAGTGTAAATTACATACTTTCGTATCTCCATCGATAATAGTAATGATAATGATAATAATAATATTAATAATAATAATAATAATAATAATAATAATAATAATAATAAATATTAATAGTAATAATAATAATAATAATAATAATAATAATAATAATAATAATAATATTAATATTAATGATATAATAATAATAATAATAATAATAATAATAATAATAATAATAATAATAAATAATAATAATAGTAAGAATAATAATGATATTAATAATGGTAATAATAATTAATAATTTTTTATTAAAAATAACTTTTCACCTCCATTGGCAAAACTTAATTTAGTTAAAAATATTTTTTAAAGTTTTTCTATTAGAGTTTATTTTATGTCATACTTCTCACTGAATAATCATCGAATGATCTCCCTTTCCAAGCCACTGCCATGATGCAGCAGCAACCTCTACAACAATCATCAGTCATTAATCAACAACAACAACAGCAACTGTCACAACAGCAACAGCCTCAACAACAACAACAACAACAGCAACAGCAACAACAACAACAACAACAGATGTTACCCACTGTGGTCAACCCACAAGCCCCCAATCCAGTGGTATCCAACACGATGATGACCGGCCCTATGGACCACAATATGAATGCCAATGCCGGAGGCATGCAGGCTAAAGGTTCGCACCCTCATCATATGAGAGCGCAGGTAAAAAATCACAACAACCCGACCACTTTACCAATAAGATATATTCGGAGGTAGGGGACCACTAATAACACTGTTGCTGTCTAGTATTCTTCAATTACCCCCCCCCCCCCCCCCTCCCTTCCCCATCCCCTACCTTATTCTTGAAATATATAAATATAGTTTTTCATCTATCTTTTTCTCTCTCTCTCTCTCTTCCATTGCACACACACACACACAGACACACACACACACACACACACACACACACACATTTACAAATTTTCGCCTATATTATTATGACAATCTAATATAAATATATATTATGTATTCTGTGTTTACTTGATAAAGGCCAAGGGTCGAAACGTCGTTTGTTTTGTGTTGTTCATTCATGAGTCAGATTTACTCCCTTTATCTTTATCTCCAGTTTATTGACTCATTTAGGCATCTCTATTTAAATGTTGACAGTTTTGAATAAGGTTTGTGAGTGTGCCAGGACAATGCTTTATTTTTCAGGTCTTCAGGATTTCAATTAAAACAAAATTCTTGCAAATTCTTCTCGTTCTTATCAATTCCAGGACAAACCTCAACAAGGAATGCCCAATCTGACCTTGCAACAACAACAGCAACAGCAACAACTGGTAAGTGTTGTATTTATCCAATATGTTTTTTTTACATGTAAATGCGTTATGCTCTGTGAGGGTAATGTTAGTTTACTATTACAGTATAATTTGTTTTAATTTGTTATGTACGTCTCGACTCCAGGATCATTCCCATTCCTTTCGGACATGTTTTTTATATTGATCTTTAAATCCGCGTGTGGGATTTTACTGCCCTCTTGTAATTCTTGGCTCACCGCCTCTATTGCCAGTCAATCCACTTCTTCGTTCCCCTGGATACCCACATGACTAGGTACCCAGAGAAAACAAACTTTCTTCTTTTAAATAAATATTTTATTTGCACCTTCCAAGATACTTGTGATTCTTGGATCGGTGCAATAAAAATTTGAGATCCCTTTAAGTACGGACAGCGAGTCAGACAAGATCAAGAATTTGTTTTTATTCGACCTCTCAGCCAAACGGAGAACTGACCTCGGCCCCAGACCCAACTCGGGGCTAAAAAGAAGAGACGAGGTCAAAATAACTCGACTCCGGATCGGACATACTGCCCTCACTCACCGTTTCCTTCTGGAGAGGGATGAAAAACCCCTGTGCAGAAGATGTAACTGTGACCTCACAGTTCAACATATTTTAATTGAATGTACAGAATTAGAACAGATAAGGTCACAAAATTATGAAAACAGGGACTTGAATTCTCTGTTCCAGTCGGTCGATCCGCTTACAATTTAAAAGTATCTGCAGGAATGTGAACTCCTGCAGAAATTGTAAATAAATATTTATATTTTTACATAACAAACATATAACTATTATGATTTTATAAAGATTTTATTACAACAGTACACGTTTTGAGCAGCTATGGCCCCTTAAGGCCGATAAAAATTGATAAAAGACAGAAACGGGCGCTTAAATGACCTAAATAGTGTCGAAAGCGCCGTTAAACACCTAAAAACAAAACATATTACAGTATACATTATTAAGGAATGTTTAATCAAATTTTCCTTAGTTGTCCTTTTCAACACATTTCGGTCTACTGAAAAGTGGCAACTTTTTGTTTTTGTTTTGGACAAAACCAGACAGAAATGATTTTAGAATATTTGTGTTGTCTCAAGTGTCATATGGTTTCTTTCTCCTTGTCTTTAAGCCACTGTTCGCACAACTGAATCCACATTGTTAGTACTGGCATGGGGTTCTTTGATTTTATTCGTATTTCTTTATATTTGATATATTGCTTACATTTTTATATGTAAAGTGAACTTATTCTGTTGATGAAAGCAGTTAGCGTGAAGTGAAAAAAAGAAAAAGAGAGAACGAAACAAAGTTGTTTTTGCAATGATCATCTTATATCATTTTTTAAACATTGCATAAGGCATAAGGAGTTGTTGCTTTTTTTAATTACGTGTTTATACATTGCTAGCTCATTGATCTGGGTGGGGTTCCTGACCTCCCATAGTGGGCAGAGAGATACATACTCTGTCTTCTATCCCCTTATATCTGTTTTCCAACATGCTTTCTGTCTTTGTCTTGGAATGAAATTACTTGGTTTTGTCCTGGCCCAGGCCGGAGTCCTGTCTGTGAGGGAAACAGTCAAATTCATAGTTATTGTTTTGGGAGATATTTTATTTTCCTTGTAAATCATCTCTCTCTTATGTATTATTATATTTGTTATTTTGGATGTAAAATGTAAGCATTTGAGTGTATTCCTCTTTGTTGGATGTTGTGCTTGTGATCTCAAACTAAGTACGTTGGTGGTATGCTCTTGGAATCTACATCTGATCCCTATTTGTTCCCAGTTCCCCTTTGTCTTACTTTCTCTTGGGTGCTATAATTGTAATTCTATAACTTTCTACTATCCCATTTTCTTCTTTTTTACTGGCGCTGATATGACTTTAATGTATTGCAAGCACAGTAAAACCCTTAAAACAAACAAAAACAAACTTAACTCTTTGATCCGGTTTGATGGTGATGATTTTTCAGATCGTAAGTCTTTTTGACAAGTAATTTACAGATCTGCATAATGAATGAATTTTTTTAAATTAATGTTTTCCAAACTTAAACCTGATAATTGTTATCATGCTTTTTTGTTGTTATTTATTTATTTTTTTTTTTTTATAGGCTGAATTGAAACGACAGCAGCAGCAACAACAGCAACAGCAACAAGTACAACCTCAGCAACAAGATTTTCTTTGTAGGTGATTTTTAAAGATGCTTTTGTACAATTGTGGCAGAGGGGTTAAGGTGTGACCTGGAAGGTCCTGGGTTTGAGCCCCGCTTCAGGCTATTTCATTTTTTTCCTTGGGCAAGATTATTAACTCCTAATTTGCTCACTTGGACAACATGGGTGATTCCTGTTGGGTGACATCAGATGTCTTGTTTGATGAATTATATATATTCCCTCGTGGAATGCCTAGGCGACGATATCTCATGATGTCGTGTCGGAAATGCATATAATTAATTTGATTATAACCATAACACCAGTTTGAGGGAATGCGTCGCATATCATATTACTGTATTTCTATTAATAATAATAATAAATGGCATTTATATAGCGCTTTACCCTGTTCTCACAGGCTCTAAACGCTTTACAGTGATATAAAAGAAAACATATTACAGTGAGACAAGTTTGATGGAAACGTGATACGAATTCAATTTAACAACAACAAAATATGAAAATAATATTGCAACATTATGACGTAAAAAGATAAAACTTTAAGAGAGATTTTAACTTTGTCAAAGAATATTATTATTGTTTATATTTATGGCTGTAAAAAATAATTTGAGACTGAAACGTCCCTCATCCAGTATTTTTCCTTTTGTTCATAGCCATACTCACATTTATTTCATACTTTGACATCTTTTTTTTTTTGTTTGTTTTTTTTTCTCTCATTGCCCCATCCAGTACGCCCTAACATGGGCACATCCGTCAATCCTAACATGATGGGCATGGGGAATCCGCAAGCTGCCATGGTCAATCCCATGTCTGTACAGCAGCAACAGCAACAGCAAACATCACAGGTAAGTCTGGATTTTATTTAACATAACATATGGTATAGGGCTAAATAGGATAAAATCCCTTGAATGCCCTTAATATTAATAGTTATGCCATAAATCTATTGATTAAAGATTACAATAATGATACACGTGGTAAAGATAGTATTTCAACTTGAATGTACTCATGTATATGTGGTGTACAAACATATATCTTTAACCGTGACATGCAAAGCACACACACACACACACACACACACACACACACACACACACACATTATTTATACATTAATTTTATTAATTTTATTATTATTATTATTATTATTATTATTATTATTATTATTATTATTATTATTATTATTATAGTTATTATTTGATATAGCGTCAGTATCCACAAATAGTGCTCAGAGGTGCTTCACAATAGTTTTTTCTTTGGTATCACACAATTTCATTCATTCGACTACGAAATCACTACAACAGTCACACACATCTTGTTCGAAGTTCACATAGAATCACGATAAGCAGAATGAAAAAGAAAGGTTTTTAAATGCCGTTTGAAGAGTGGTAGACTTTTCACATTGTCTGGTTTTAGGTGTTAAAGAATTCCATATGATTGGAGCCGAAAATGCGAAACCACGCTCAGCAAACTTTGTTCTCTTGTGATTTTTTTCTCCATTGGTGAAGAATTTTACTTACATACTTATCTTCACTTCTTGGTGCATCAGTTGCACATAAGGCTGACACAGTAGATCTCCAACGATTACGGTTTGCTGCCATCTTTGACATTTCTCCCCACGTCCACTTCTGGGTCTTCATGTCATACTCCATGGTCCCTCTCCATTTCTCTGATGGTCTCAATTTGCTCCTTGTTCTTTGTGGGTCCATCTGAGGGCGACCCTTGGTATAGCATCATGGTTCATCCGAAGAACATGGCCAGTTCACTTCCATAATCTCTCGCCCTCTTCTCTTCATCAAGTCGCTGTTCGAGAGGGTTGTTGGCCAGAATATCCTCAATATCTCATACATTAATTTAGCTGAAGTTAAATATGTTCTTCTTTGGGATTTCTACAGCTCTGTTAGAAGAGCATTTGCCTCACAATCAAAGGGACTGGTATGGATCCCGAGATAGTGGGTGGAGGAAAAATCTTGGTTTCACCCGTAGTTAATCTCTGTCCCTTTACACTTGAAGCAAGTGCTCTACTGAGCTGAGCTGTTGGCAGTACCTATATTTTTCCTCTTCAATGCATCAAAGTACGTTGTGACGTAATTGATTTATGCTGCATTTGCTTTGATGTGTCACAAATTATGCTTTTCAAGTTTTTAAAATGTTGGACCGAAAAGAAAACACATTTCATGAAAAAAAAAAAAAAGCAACAAAATGGTGAATTAGAAAATCTTAAATGTTATAAGAATTGGATTTGCTTTGTAAATTGGTGCATTAGCACTATTGTTTAAAACTGTAGCATGCAAATATTCAGAAATTTAGGATTTGAAGGAAAAAGCCTTTAGTTCTAACGCTGTCTAACCTACCCCCCCCCCCCCTCCCCTCCTCCCCTCCCCTGACTTCTGCATTGAACAATCTCACGAAATGATAACCTTCATTCACACTGACTGCTGTCTAACCTGTTCCCCTCCCCCCTCCTCCCCCCTTTCCTCCCCTGACTTCTGCATTGAACAATCTCAATAAATGATAACTTTCATTCACACTGACTGCTGAGATAACACTTTTCTTGGAAATCATAAACTCACTCTGTTCGATAAGTTATTTGGTAAAAGATAGAAATGTTTGTACTTCTTTTTCTTTAAGCAAATGTGATGGTGGTGAATTCAAGCCAGCAGAAGATAGAAATATTTGTACTTATCACTTCGTTTTCTTTAGGCAAATGTGATGATGGTGAATTCAAGCCAGCAGAAGATAGAAATATTTGTACTTATCACTTATTTTTCTTCAGGCAAATGTGATGATGGTGAATTCAAGCCAGCAGAAGATAGAAATATTTGTACTTATCACTTCTTTTTCTTTAGGCAAATGTGATGATGGTGAATTCAAGCCAGCAGAAGATAGAAATATTTGTACCTATCACTTCTTTTTCTTTAGGCAAATGTGATGATGGTGAATTCAAGCCAGCAGAAGAAAGAAATATTTGTACTTATCACTTCTTTTTCTTTAGGCAAATGTGATGATGGTGAATTCAAGCCAGCAGAAGATAGAAATATTTGTACTTATCACTTCTCTTTCTTTAGGCAAATGTGATGATGGTGAATTCAAGCCAGCAGAAGATAGAAATATTTGTACCTATCACTTCTTTTTCTTTAGGCAAATGTGATGATGGTGAATTCAAGCCAGCAGAAGATAGAAATATTTGTACCTATCACTTCTTTTTCTTTAGGCAAATGTGATGATGGTGAATTCAAGCCAGCAGAAGAAAGAAATATTTGTACTTATCACTTCTTTTTCTTTAGGCAAATGTGATGATGGTGAATTCAAGCCAGCAGAAGATAGAAATATTTGTACTTATCACTTCTTTTTCTTTAGGCAAATGTGATGATGGTGAATTCAAGCCAGCAGCAACAGCGTGGTGGCTCCCAAATGCCAATGACGATGTCCATGCAACAGCAACAACAACAACAGCAATCTCAACAACAACAACAACAATCTCAACAGCAACAACAACAACAACAGGCCCAAATGAATCAGGTCAGTACTTGACGTTATTCATTCAATATTGTCGCAGCTTCAGTTGTTGATAGTATACGCAACATAGTGTGGGCAGGTGGATTGTGGCCTTCGTAAACTCATGGCATGACACTGACCAACAAATGACGTCAAAAGACAAGTCTTTGGCCACAAAAGAAAACAAAACGCGGGTTGTATTCATCAGTTCAACCAATGGAAATCACTTGTTTCCTTGACCACTGGTAACGACAACTCACTAGGTGGTGCAAAAACCTAAAAATGACGTCAAAATATAGGTCTTAGAGGGTTTTAGTGTCAGGCTATAAAGTTAACGATGGTATGGTTCGTTCAAATTTTCGCCTATATTATTATTACAATCTAATATAATATATGTATTCTGTGTTTACTTGATAAGGGCTGAAATGTCGTTTGTTTTGTGTTTTTCATTCATGAGTCAGATATAATCCCTTTATTTTTATCTCCATAATGATGGTTACGGGTGGATTGGGTTGAAGAATTAATTAACGATATGATTGTATGATGGCTGAAAGATTTAATAACGGAACTGAGCTGCTAGAAGATGTGGATTGTAAAAGGCAATGAACCAAAATGAAAATAAAAGATTTGAAGAAAAAAAACAAACCCCAAACATGGAACATTTCAGGCTCAACACCCTTCTTCAGCCAACATATAACAAAAACAATAAAACCATGAATACATTTCCTAAAATCCAGGAACATGGCAGAGAAATATTTGGCACATCTGTTCGCTACTTATTTATTAATTAATTATTATTATTATTATTATTATTATTATTATTATTATTATTATTATTATTATTATTATTATTATGATTATTATTATTATTATTATTATTATCATTATCATCGTCATCATCATCATCATTATTATTATTATTATTATTATTATTATTATTATTATTATTATTATTATTATTATTATTATTATTATTATTATTATTATTATATTGTCCACGAGGAGTAGTCAAGGCTACTGATCAAACTGATAGAAAGGGCTGATTCGATCCAATATTGATTAGATTATTAGTTTAGTCATTGAAATATATTTATATATATTCAATTCCGCAGCAAATGCAGCAGATGGGCCGTTTTCCAGGAGATTCATCGGGTCAAGGTCAAATGTCAAACATGTTGCCAGGTGCTGGTGCTGGTCCACAGATGGGGAATGCACCTGGACTGATAAACAGAAAATTTGTTTGGAGTGGTCAGTGATTATTTATAGTATACTTTTACCTGTGTTTTTTATTTTTAGATTTAATGTTTCTTTTTTTTTTTCTGTCTACTTCTATTTGTGGTCTTGTGGCATGACACTCGCTTTCGGATTGGGAGGTCCTGAGTTCGAGCCCCGCTTGGTGCCTAGTCCAGTGATGATAATCTTCCGCGGAATTTGGGATTTTCTTTGAAATGTTCCGCTGTTTTTGCAGTGTCAAACATTATTCTATGAAAAGTGCTCAGGTTGCTACACGGTAGGACAACATGGGTGATTCCTGTTGATGTCAGA
This sequence comes from Berghia stephanieae, assembly GCF_034508935.2. Lineage (NCBI taxonomy): Eukaryota > Metazoa > Mollusca > Gastropoda > Nudibranchia > Aeolidiidae > Berghia > Berghia stephanieae. The sequence continues at coordinate 5,576,884 of NC_088367.1, read as the reverse complement.
CATACTGTTTGATGGATTATCTATATTCCTTTGTGGAATGCCCAGGCGACGGGATCTTGTGGTGTAATTTTAGGTGGCTCAAACTTGGAAAAGCTCTTAAATCATATTCTCTCACCTGGGTATAAAATGAGTACCTGGCCAGTATATGGGATTGTCTATGTCGAAAAGATATTGTCAAGGCGTCTTGTAGGTATCCTGTCTCATTCCACATGTCAAATGTCATGGGACCCCAAATGTAGTCATTTGAGCTCATTTAGTGGATATTGCGCTGTCTGAGATCTCAAGTTTTAAAAAAAAAGCTTTCTCAATTCATAGATATCCCTGTGCACAGACTTCAAATCACCATAACATGGCTTCTAGTTATAATCAATTCATCAAATAAAGCTCAACCAACTGATGAAAATATATTGACAGATTTTCTGGATACACCAATCATTTGTGACCCATCGTCTCAAAACGGTATTACGTTGGAACGAACCAGATGCTTAAAAGCCGAAATAAATGTTAAACTGGTCAAAAATATAATTTGTTGGCATTAGCACCCTAGAATATGGTATCCATTCTCCTCAATAAAACATACAAACTCAAAACAAGTCTGATATTTCTGATTATAAATTCAATTTTCAACATCTTAACCAACCCGACTTAATACCGTTTTGAGGCGAAGGGTCACATTTTAAAATAAACAATTTAATTATGAATTCTAGTTTTGAATCTCTCTTATCTTCTTTTCCCCCCAGGTACAATGGAGTATTTGGACAAGAATGTGCCCAACGTTCAATACACTTTCAACTGTAGTGTTTCCATTGACAATAACGAGACTGACATGTAAGTGCTAGAAGCCATTGGCAATAAAAATGTCTCACCACATACTTGTGCGGCTATGTGGTCTAGTAGTATGACACTCACTTTCGGATCGGACGGTCCTGGGTTCGAGCCTCGCGCTCGGCGCAAAGTTGAGTCCTTGGAAAAGGCTCTTTACTCACATTCTCTCACCGTACTCAGGTGTAAAATGAGTACCTGGCCGCAAACAGCGTTGTCTTTGTCCGAAAAATTGTAATATCGCCTAACAGGCATTATGTCCCGTCCTACATGTTAAATGTTGCTGTTGACCAGGGACCCCTTGTAAAGCGCTTTGAGCGCGTTTAGTGGATATTGCGCTATATAAAAGCTCAATTTTGTATACAGATTTTTTTGGTGGTCATATACTTGGTCAATTCGAATTTTGCGACTGCAAATTCGGATTTTTAAAGTTAAATTTTTGATGAAAACGAGAGAAAATTTGATTATTTCAGTCAGAGAGTAATTTATGATCAAATTGAATTTTACTACACCAATTTGAATGCTCCTTAAAATGACAATTCATATAAATAAGGGTGCAAATTGTGCATTTTTGAGTTATATATAGATGCTTTTTCTTCAAATTCGGATAGACTGTATTTCTTGTCCTGTATATTCAGTGGCTCTTTTGGCTTGGAACCACTTGTTAAACCCTTTGAGCATGTTTAGTGGATATTATGCTATAGAAAAACTTGCATCGAAAAATATTTTGTCCTAATTTTTTGCCCCCCCCCCCCCCCCCCCCCCCCCTTCCCCCTCTTCCCCTTCTCTTCAATTTGACTTTAGCACATCGGACTGGCCCAAAAAACTGACCATCCAACTTCTGCCCCAGAAGTTCCTGACCAATCTTCACAACCATTGCCGCAACGCAAGACAAGTCTACTTTCATTTTTCCAACAGTAACCAAGACGCATTTTCCAACCTTGTAGCCATGATGAGTAACTACGTACGTCACATATTTGTAACCCACTGTGTCAAATTGGTGTTTGTCAGAGTGGACTACATTGAGTTTAAACTCTAAATTATGAGAATCAGACAATTTATCCCTTTTAACTCTCTCTCTCTCTCTCTCTCTCTCTCTCTCTCTCTCTCTCTCTCTCTCTCTCTCTCTCTCTCTCTCTCTGTCTCTCTCTCACTTTCTCTCTCTCTCTCCCTCTTTCTTTGTCTTAGTTTTTAAAAGACATTTAACAATTTCTATATATTTAAGCTCATGACTAACTAATCATTTAATTTTCTGTGGCATCAGCGTGACCCCTGATTGGTTCCAGCACTGTTAAAATCTTATCAGAAAAAAAAAAGCTGTTTAGTTTTATTTGTTACCAAATTTGTTTTTCATTTTTTTCTCCTTCAATGAAAAAAAACAATTGAAGAGGCCAGTGCTAGAAGTACTTAAGTCACAGGAAGCTTGTTTTGATAAAATGGAGATTAAAATTTGGATTAGGCTGTTTAGTAGAATATATGAAAAAATAAAATTGTTGTATTGAGATAGGGGACTTAGATTGTATTTATCATGAACAAAATAGGCTTCAACAGTCATGACGTCACTTGCCTCGTAATGACGCATAGTAACTTAGTAACTGGTTCTAATCAATCGGAACAATGGCAGAAGCCCGTATGAAATATTTCTCTGACGAGCATAAAACCGTATCCAGAGGGGGAAAAAACATAAATCTGATCATGTTTTGACTTTTACACATTCTGATCACAAGACATGTGAAAAAGTTCTAGCCAGCATGAAGAATAAGAAGTACCAATTTTCTTTGTTTAGAACCAAGCTGCTCGTTGCTGGGCGATGTGACATCAGACTATTGAATCCAATTGGATTCAGTAGTCTGATGTCACGCAGCCTGGCAACGGCGGCCATCGTGGTTCTAAACAAAGAAAATCATTACTTTTTATTCTTCATGCTGGCTAGAACTTTTTCACATGTCTTGTGATCAGAATGTGTAAAAGTCAAAACATGATCAGATTTATGTTTTTTCCCCCTCTGGATACGGTTTTATGCTCGCCGGAGAAATATTTCATACGGGCATCCGCGATTGTTCCGATATTTAGAGCTAGTGTTACTAAAATACCATGCGTCATAAGGAAGGAAGTGACATTACGGCTGTTGAAGAGTGTTGGTGAGTGTTTAGCTGATAAGCTAAAAATCATGAAAACTTGTCTTGAGTACTCTTTGTAATGAGGTCTTTTTTAAATTTATCACCATCCAGGTTGGTTGCGTCAAGTTTGGTCCCCAAACGGAGACTAGAATTATTCTCATCATGTACAGTGCCAGGAAAAAGACGTTCATCGGTATAATCCCCAACGACCAGCAGGCGATTGTCCAGGGTATCAAAGACGTCATATCCAGACACAGAAAGGTGAATTGTCAGAGGCTATTTGGATATCAGTGTATCTTACTTACTTATCTTACTTATCCGAACCAGCGACCACCTGAGCTCTAGCCCTTCGGTCTTGTGCCATGACGTAGAAGTTAGACGTCTTTTGTAGTTGTTCCATGTGACTATAAAGTGTGTTACTGATGCTTGGATTTGGTGGGAGGAATGTGCATCTCAGGTATTCAAGAGGTTGACATTCAAGCAAGTGGTGTGTTACTGTTTCATTGGGTGTTGACATAGGGGGCAGGAAGGGGATGTGTCTTTTGTAATTTTGCTTAAATGGTTGTTGAGCGGTATGTGTTGTGTTCTTAGTTGAAAGATGATGCTTTGCTGGTGTCTTCTGAGCTTATTTAGGCAATCAGTCTTTACAGGAGTGGTCATATGGGAAAACATACATCTACCCGTGGTGCTCATTGCCCAACTGTTAATCCATTCTTCTCTCTTATTTGTTTTGATTATTTGTTTCGCTGTGTCTAAGGATACTGGAATTGATGGTTGTAAAAGTGTTGATCCGAGTCTGGCTAGTCTGTCTGCATTGTCATTTCCTGGTATATTTGAATGTCCCAGTATCCACTGGAGAGATAAGTCTACTCTGTGTGTTGTAAGGAATTCATCTAGTTGAGATCTTAAACTATTGAACGTTGAGGAGAGTTTATCTAAATCGAGAGCTTGGAGAACCGATTTGGAGTCTGTGAAGATGACAGTGTTTTGAAGTTTTGATGGTTGTAAAAGTGTTGATCATTCTATCCTAAAATGGATTCTTGTTGAATTATGGGAGGGAATAAATTTCCGTAACAGAGACACCCATCTTTTCAAAGTCTCGGAAAGATAATTGTGTTTGTTTTGAGATGAAGGTACACAAGCCTCATTCGTCGTGTCCTGCCTCTAGTTCATTAGTCTTTCATTAAAAAAATTTACGCTCTTCCGCCACAACATCATAAGATATCGTCGCCTAGGCATTCCACGAAGGAATATAGACAATTCATCAAACAAGATGTCTGATGTCAACAGGAATCACCCATGTTGTCCCAATTGGGGGTTAATAATCTTGCCCAAGGAAAAAACAAAAGTGCCTGAAGCGGGTCTCGAACCCGAGACCTTCTGGGTCACAGTGCAATGCCTTAACGACTCGGCCACTTCACTGAAAATGTTATATTTACATTGCACAGTGTTAGTTCCTCTTCAACTTTGTAAGGATGTCTCCAGACCTGCAATTATACAGATTTAATCGGTAAATACAGAATTTTTGGGGGGTCAAATTTGGTCAAATTTTGATTTTTTTGCTACAGATTAGGGTTTTTAGATTTTAAAATTTTATATTAAAATTAGCAACAAGATATGAAGTGAATAGAAAAGTGCCAGAAGACAATAGAGAATAAAATTTTTTTTTTTTTTTTTTTTTTTTTTCGCGGCGGTGGTGGGGTTTGAACCTGCGACCTTATTGGTACGACAACTCCGCCTGGCAGGTGAGAGCGTGGCTCTACCGTGTGAGCTATCCACGAACACAAAAATATTCGTTTCAAACTCAAAGTCATTACTAGATCCCTCTCTCACCCACTTCTTGAGACCGCCGATTCGTTCGTACACCACCATCGCGAATAATTTTGACCAGCAGTTAAGCTTAATAGCCAATATTCTCAACACAAACATATAACATAGAAACGATTGAGACATTGAGTATGCTCCGGTGTATGGGGTGAATTTTTAATTCAGAAAAGTGAGTGGAGCAGGCACTTATGTTGGTAACAACAAGATATGAAGTGAATAGAAAAGTGCCAGAAGACAATAGAGAATAAAATTTTTTTTTTTTTTTTTTTCGCGGCGGTGGTGGGGTTTGAACCTGCGACCTTATTGGTACGACAACTCCGCCTGGCAGGTGAGAGCGTGGCTCTACCGTGTGAGCTATCCACGAACACAAAAATATTCGTTTCAAACTCAAAGTCATTACTAGATCCCTCTCTCACCCACTTCTTGAGACCGCCGATTCGTTCGTACACCACCATCGCGAATAATTTCGCCACGCTCTCACCTGCCAGGCGGAGTTGTCGTACCAATAAGGTCGCAGGTTCAAACCCCACCACCGCCGCGAAAAAAAAAAAAAAAAAAAAAAAAAATTTTATTCTCTATTGTCTTCTGGCACTTTTCTATTCACTTCATATCTTGTTGTTACCAACATAAGTGCCTGCTCCACTCACTTTTCTGAATTAAAAATTCACCCCATACACCGAGCATACTCAATGTCTCAATCGTTTCTATG
>NC_088367.1:5471406-5566406 GCF_034508935.2 Berghia stephanieae | reverse complement strand
GTGTGACACACTCGCCTTCGAACTACAGATATCTATAATTTAAACTTCACTTTACTCACCCGATCCGACTGCAAAAAGTCTCATGTATGCACATCGTGATGATTGTTTGTACACTCAACGGTTTTCCTTCAGCAGCAGATGGGGGGGATGCCTATGAGTGTGGACCAACAAGGTCAAGGCCAGCAGGCCACCAACCAACAACAGCAGCCACAAGCCACCAACCAACAACCACCTCAACAACAACAACAAACTGATCAGAGAAGGTTCAATCAGGTGGGTCATTTATTTTTTTATTTTTTATTTATTTTTTAATTAATTTATTTTATTATTTATTTATTTCTATGTATGCTTGTTTATTATATTTATTTATTTATTTATTCATATATTTATTTATTCATTATCTATTTATGTATCCATTTATTTATTTATTTATTTGTTTATTTATTTATTCATTTTTTATTTGTTTATTTATTTATTTATTCATTCATATATTTATTTATTCATTTATCTATTTATTTATCCATTTATTTATTTATTTATTTATTTATTTATTATTTATTTATTTATTCATCATTTATTTATTTATTTATTTATCCATTTATTTATTTATTTATTTATTTATTTATTCATCATTTATTTATTTATTTATTTATTTATCCATTTATTTATTTATTTATTTATTTATTTATTTATTTATTTATTTATTTATTTATTTATTTATTTATTTGTAAAGCATTGTGAATGAAGCACACTTGAGTTTGGTGAATCAGTGAAAATCCACTAAAGGAATGCTCAGATTAATTTTCATATTATTTGATGTGCTCAAATTCAGGGCTTCAAATACCTTTGAAGTTGATGAACATTTGATTAGAATTTATGTTGTTTGATGAATTCTGAAGCTGTAATTTTCATTTCCTTTTCCTTTTCGTAGCAAATGCTTCTTCAAGGGCAAGGTGACATGATGACAGAACAACAAAGGAAGATGCAGTTTTATCAGCAGCAACAGCAACAACAACAACAACAGCAACAACAACAACAAACACAACAGGGTGGTTTAGACCAGAAGAAGGTCATATCTGTGCAACAACAACAACAACAGCAGCAGCAGCAGCAGCAGCAAGTTCAACAGCAACAACAGTTACAACCACAACAACAACAACAACAACAACAACAACAACACCAGATGATGGGTAATAAATATTCGTCTTTTTGTCTGATTTTCACAATTCTTAATTTATTTCCACAGCGTTCCCTATGCTGCTTCCTTTTTCTACAGTCCTAGAGACTTTTTAGGTGCCCTCTGTAAATTCCTTATTCTGCCTTTTGCGATAAACCTTAATTTGCCAATTTTATTATTATATTGATTTTTTTACAAAAATAATTTAATTTAAAAAAATGAATCTATTCTTAGGCCTTGCTTGACTCATAAGGGATATCCGTCCGTAAAGGAATGAAGCTACCGATGCTTATCCAAAAACTGGTCTTTTTGGCTATGGGTTCATTTTGTACTGGAGAAACCATTCACTACACCGTTGTAATGAGAATTAACTCACTCAATCCTCGAAATTTTTGCTACTTTTCAAAATTGGAAAAAATGTATTAAAAATGAGCACGTACATAGATAGTTTTATTCAACTATCATTAACATGAAAAAACTATAAAACATTAGCTTTGATAATACGCCTATAATTTGTCTCAGAAAAATGTAATAAATAGGCATGGGGTAAAAGTAACACGGGTAAACTACAGATATAGTCGGTGTTAGGGTTGAGTGAGTTAACACGCTTTAACTGGGATTTTATATATTTCACTTGATTCCTCATAAACATTAAGATTAAGATGCCAGTGGAAAAGGGAGGGTGGGGGTTGGGGTTGGGGTTGGGGGTGTAATGGAGTTGTTTGGAAGCAAATCAGAAACGGCAACGCCCCCATGGCGTAGTAATAGTATTGTTAATGTTCACCCATTTTTCAATCCTGTAGACGGTTGTTTAGAGTTTTGGGTTGCTGTCTCTTTTTGCCAGTCAGTACGTGTGATTTACCCAACAATATTATTTTCTTCCAAGATGTATTTATCATTGCTTCTTCAATATTTCCACACGTTTTCTGAAGGCAAATCTCCAGATTCCTCCTCGTCTGTTTTACCCTCTGACCCCTGACCTCTACCACAACCCTATTGGCCCTTCAGTTTATAATGATATTGAGTCTCGTACACGCTGCTGTCTGCATACAAATGATGAAATTAAGGAGCAGGCACCGGTGTAAGATAAAGAACTGAACAAGTGTGCCAGACAAAGATCCAAAAAAAAAAAAAAAAAAAAAAAAAAAAACCATCCCAAAAAATACAGTCGACCTCAACTGGGGATTGAACCTCAGACTTGATTACCGGTCAGACGTGCTATCATTACTACCATTCATGGTAACATGTCTGATTGGTAATCTGAAGGTCTGAGGTTCGATCCCCAGTCGAGGTTGGCTGATTTTTTTGGATGTTTTTTCTTCTTGTATTTTTCTTTCTTTCTTTCTTTCTCTGTCTGGCCCTTATAGAACAGTAAAGTTGATGCCCCATACGTAAACAAAGGTCGAGAAGCACGTGGCAAACCACATGTTCCTGTCTTGACAGCTCACGTTCCAATGTAAATTATAGAAAAAAATAACCTTTAAAATTTGGCTGTTAGGTGGCAAAAGAAACACATATTCATAAATACTCGATCATGCATCAAATAATGTCTAGATATGGATATTTTATGGAACAAAAGGTAAAATTTTCTAAAATTTATCAAAAGTTACGTCTATCTATTTTTAGACCAGAGCAAATTACTGCGATGGTGTGAACAAAACGAGAATTATTCGGAGCCTGATTTTCATAATAATTTAGCCTTATATTATTATTTCTGCAACTGTTAGATTTTATGTAAACATATTTTCAATACTGAAAGTGTATTGCCTACAACTCAAACTACAAAATTGGGAGACCTATATTGTGCGTAAATTATTCCGGTCCCTAACGGAAATCACTAGCAACTTGTTATTGTTTACGTTTGGGGCACCTTCCTTTACTGTTCTATTCATACATACGTGTTCAGTTCTTTGTCTGCACACAGAAGCAGATGTCAATCTTGAAACGACACACCTTTTTGATTAAAACTTAATTGTTCTCCATTGTGACTAGTTCTTGAAGTGTTATAAATAAATAACTTTGAAAATGATAAAAACAGACAAAGCAACATTATGTATTGGACTTGGTAAATGTTGCTGCTCGAAGCTCGAAGAAATAAATAACAAGGTGAAATTGAATGTAAGCTTCCATTTGATGTACAAAAACAGATAAAATGGACGTCTCAGGTTTCCCCTTTATCAACAAAACAGGATGAATGAAGAAGCACTACAGATGAATGAGATAATGTGGTAGTGGCGTTGTTAAGATGAATAGACAAAAACATCTTAACAACGCCACGTAGTGTTTCATTCATCCTGTTTTGTTGATAAAGGGGAAAGCTGACACATCCATTTTATTTGTTTTCGTATTTTAAATTGAAGCCTACATTCAATTTCACCTTGTTATGTATTGGACTTGTGAGCTGCAAAAATCGTGCACACAGATGAGGGACCTAATATTTAGATTATTATTCATTACTTTTCAACATGATTTTATAGTAAATTTTCATTTGATGACGAGTGTATGTCTCATTTGGTTCCAGAGAAATTCTATTTCTGATAGGGTCGGTAGGAAAACCAGGAACATGAAGAAAGAAAAAAGCCACTGTCTTGATCTTACTGTTTTGATAAAAATATTAGTAGTTGAAAATCATATTTTGATATGTGTGTCAGGGCATGACATAATCAGTCGGAAGGTGAAATTGGTTTTTTTTTTTTTTTTTGCATTTATGCTTCCCAGAGCATTTTTATCTTTATTTGAAGTAAATTTGGTGATTTTTCATGAAGTTATGGTCAGATGTATGGGGAAGGTATCCAGTAACTTTTCTCAAATTTCATACTTTTTCTACTTGTCTAAATGTAAAAAATATTTAGAAGTGAAATTAAGCTTTGATATTTCCCAAAGATGTACAAAAAGGGTTAATTTAATCATTAACAAGAACTCATTTTTGATAAATATTGAGTTTCTAACTAAACTTGACAACATCTCGTTCAAACCTTTTCACCATCCGACTGATTATGTCATTCACTGTAACATTTATCAAACTGTAAACTGAAGGTATGAAAAATTGAAAAAAAGTCCTCAATTTTAATCAAATGACCAAAATCAAATTTAAAGTGAGATATCGTAATTTAAAAGTTACTCCAGGACGCAATGCACGATTTTTCCAGCTTGCCACAAATTCTCGGTTGATTTATCAGAAAGGCTTATATATTTCCTACTTTGCATTAGTGTTTTTTTTTTTTGTTTTTGTTTTTTGTTTGTTGTTATTTATTAGCCAAAGCACCATGTAATGAGCTGTGTGAATAATGCTGTGCTTTTACTTTACGTTTGCAATCAATCCAATATAAATCATCTTTGTACCATCTTCGATTTGATTTACACTCTTCTATTGTATGTCTTTCTCCTTTTGTGCTTTTCGAATTTAGAAGAGCACATGTTTTACCCCGGCCACCACTATATGTATCAACATCATGGTATGTATTCTTGTACTTGCAGGGTGTCCAAAAATTGCTGTCACATTTCGGGAGACATACTTAGGACATTTTATTAAGTGCAATGAATAATTACAAAATGTTGTTTTCTTGTTTTTTAAAATTAATTACTTGTGTATATGAATGCTGTTGCAATAATTTATGAGATCGCCTGTTCTGTCATAGCGATGGCAAGAAATACCATTCTTTTTAAATATGAGTCTTAAATTTTCAATATCATAACAGACGTAAGTGCGATAATTTTATTTTTTGATATTTAAAATTTCTTGGAACAATATATAGACAATGAATGATTTTAAGGTGTGTAAAAATAAATGATAAAATTTATGATTGTAAAGTGTAAACTTTGACCTCTGTAATATAAAAGTGTGATATTTGTTAGGTGACACCCTGTACGTATGGATGAATGGACGAGGCTATCCTTACTATTTATATCAGCCAATGGGGGGACTGCGGTGGTGTTGGTTATCAATACATACAAGGGTTTGGGCACACACTCTCATTGCATTGCACACTTCCCACCAGTGGAATTTCACACATGAACATTCATTATTTACTACTGATTTAAAAATGAACAAAAAAAATTGTTGCTTTTATTATAATTATTATTATTATTATTATTATTATTATTATTTATTATTATTATTATTATTATTATTATTATTATTATTATTATTAGTATTATTATTATTATTGTTATTATTATTATTATTATTATTATTATTATTATTATTATTATTATTATTATTATTATTATTATTATTATTATTATTATTATTATTATTATTATTATTATTATTACTTTTGTTATTATTATTATTATTATTATTATTATTATTATTATTATTATTATTATTATTATTATTATTATTATTATTATTATTAGTTATTATTTATTATTATTATATATTATTATTATTATTATTATTATTATTATTATTATTATTATATTATTATTATTATTATTATTATTATTATCATATAATAATAATAAAATTATTATCATTATTTCAAATATTCCTTGAAAATTTCCTATTTCTTACTTTGTGAAAATTTTGAAAATATTTCATAGTTTTATCTCCATATTTTCTCAGTTACTTTCAGTTTTCTTTAATGGAGATTTTTTTTAATGGTTCTGTAAAGTGGAAAGTTTTTCCATTTAAAATATATATCTTGTGTTTTCAACGCTAAAGAAGGTATTGAAATTAACAGCCTTTTAAGTTGAAATTGTGTAAATTTAAGATATTTGGTAAGTTCTCTCTTGTATGTTGTAAAGACTTGGAGGTGCAACAAGATGGAGATTCACCTGAGAGGTTTTGAATTATGGTGTCTTTTAATCTTTACCGGATCAATATGTCATCAACAGAGACTTTTTGTAGAGGTCCTTGACTAAAGGACAAGGCTAGATAATAGCCATAGGCATGTCATATGTGTGGCTATGTGGTGTTGTGGTGTGACACTCGCTTTTGAATCAGAAGGTCCTGGGTTCAAGCTTCGCTCGGCGCATATTTAATTCCTTGGAAAAGGCTCTTTGCTCACATTCTCTCGCCATACTCAGGTGTAAAACGAGTACTTGGCCATTAAAAAGGTTGTCTTTGTCGGAAAAAAATATTGTATTATCGCCTTACAGGCGTCATGTCTCGTTCTTTATGTTACGTGTTGCTGTTGGGTGGGGAGCCCTTGTAAAGCACTTTGAGCACGTTTAGTGGATATTGCTTTATATAATTTTATGTATATGAACAAGCACACACTCAGCATCGAGATGAGCCTTCTCGTTGAAGAGGAACGCAGGACTTTGAATTTGGTGATAGATGGTGGAGGAGGAAATAGGTCAGCAAAAAAAGTGATATGAATAGCGGGCTAGCTCAAGATGAGAAAATTTAAAAGAATTTTGTTGTTGTTTAATTCTCATGAGGCACAGAGACATGAAGATGATGATAGTGATAGTGACGTAAGGCTAAGGAAATTTGGCTGTTTTTATGCTTTGTTGGAAGTACAACTGTTAGATTTTAAAAACTATTCTTTTTTTTTAATACAGCAGATATTTTACACTTTCTCAGTTAAACTACACATTATGCACCTTCTTATTAAAAAATAAAGATTTAAATTAAATTTAAATTCCTTTTACGGCACTCCATTGATTATTAAATTCAGGAATGCCATTCAACGTAAATCAGTCAAAGTCGACAACTTGAAAGATGAGAATGTCGTACGGCATTTGTTGTCAAACGACCAGAAGAGGAAGCAGGAAGAAAAGTCGAGGAAAGATTATCCCCTCTGAAAATCAATATCAGCTTTCTTAGACTCCAATTGAGGAATGCTGCTCTTTTATTTTTTTTAATTTTTTTTTTGGGGGGGGGGGGGGGGGTTACGTTTTTCTTCTTTTACTTCTTTCCGCAATGTCTGGCCCTGTGACATCATCTATTCCTTTCCAGGTTTTTATCTTTCCTAGTGCCTGCTCTCCTATATTTCAACAAATATACCAAAATCATCAAAATATGTTTGGGTATTTTAAAAAATACATTACACACACACACACACACATAGACACACTTACACACATACACACACTTACACACTCACACACACATACACACACTTACACACTCACACACACTTACACACAAACACACACTTACACACAAACACAGTCTATGGCTTCAATTCCCCAACCCCTCCTCCCATCCACCCACCTCTAGGCAATATCAGCCCACACACCCACCCACCCACCCATCTCTCATATTTGCATGCAATTCCTTCTTTATCATTATTTCCTCATTGGTCTTCGGATGGGAGGTGTTTGGTTGCAAAGTGTCCAGTTGGTGGTAAATAAATTGTGAATCTGACGTCAGCGACCAAATCGGGTTTAAATGCTGCTAAGTTTATATATTTTCAAAACTACCATAAAAAGCTGTAACTGCTAGTAATTTTACTCATTTTTTAAAAATGTCCTAAATTGTTGTAAATGCTGATAAATTTACCCATTTCTTAAAATGTCATAGAGGTTGTAAATGCTGATAAGTTACAGTGAATGGCATAATCAGTCGGATGGTGAAAAGGTTTGAACTGAGATATTGCCACGTTAAGTTAGAAGGTCACTTTTTAAAAATCAAAAATGAGTTCTTGTGATAAATGATTAAATCAACCCTTTTTGTACATCTTCGGGAAATATCAAAGGTTAATTTCACTTCTAAATATTTTTTACAGCTAGTCAAGTTGAAAACGTATGAAATCTGAGAAAAAAGGCTGCATACCTTTTCTATACATCTAACCATAACTTCATTTAAAATCACTGAATGTACTTCAAATAAAGATTAAAATGCTCTGGTGAACATATTCTATTATCAGAAAATGCAAAAAATCCACATCCAAAATGTTCACCTTCCGACTGATGCACTAACACTTACATTGATCTATTTCCTACAACAAAGGACAATTTTAGTCGAAGATAAGTGCAGAAGAGAGTCAGTACCAGATATTAGTCTGACCATTTCCTCATTCTCCCAGCAAGTAGCACGTTATTGAATGATATATTTTACAATTTTCCACTATTCATAAAGCATCAGAAAAATTGTTATTGTATTTATTTATATATTTATTTATGTGTTTGTTTTTTTTTTTAATGTTATCTTTTTTTTAAAATATGCATTGACAGTGAAAAATCATTTTGGGCAAGTGGCTAATATGAAGAAAAAAACCCCCCCTGAAAAACAAGGATATTACAGAGTAAAATAAGAGAGGTTGGAGGGGGAAGAGGAGTATTTGAGGTCTAGTGGAGTTGTAGTAATGCCTCAAACTTTTAAATATTAAAAGAAATCCTCATTTACCTTTACTTTAAAATAGCGAGACTGAATTTGTTTTAAATCAAGTTTGTTTTCTCTCTTTAAACAACATTGATAAGCCCGGATTACATTGTTCTGATTGGTCTTGTAATGAAAACAGTCAGATATTTGGTTATATTTCTGATTAGAGTACAGACTTTAATCCCCACTCCCAACCCCCTGTAAAAGGTTTAGTGGTAAGATTTTATATTCCTGGTAACTGGACTGGTAGCTCTTGTTGGAGACTGACGCTGTGATTTTATAATTACTCTTATGTGCCAAAATAACTGAAGATAGAGTCAAATGATGAATCAAAACAATTTAGAAAACAAAAGAATTAATTGGATAAAGCAATGACCATAAAGGCAAAATATATATATCAGGGAATCTTTCAGCCTCAAACTCGTTCTCACTTGACAACCAAAACATTTAACAATTATATGATAAATAATGTTTGGATTAATTTTTCAGTTTTAGTTTTAGCTGAAGAAGACTTTTTGAGTCCGAAACGTTACCTGTCATATATTTTGTTCCTATATTCCCATGTTGAACCTGGTGCCTGGGCTGGCTGATAAATGAGGCACAGCTTTAAAAAATACAAACAAATAAAACCAACAAATACTTAACTTAGGACGTTTCACACTCAAAGCCCTTCCTCAGCCAACAACAACTGCAACAACAACAAAAGTTTAAACCTGGAAATACGTGCATGACTACTATTTTGAATGTTTTTGTTGTTGACTGAGGAAGGGTTTTTACTCTGAAATGTTCAGTATTAAGTGTTTGAATTTGTTGGGGTTTGTTTTTTTCTTCAGCTGTTGTATTCATCTTTTCTCCAAGAATTTAGTGGTGATCGTTTTATTAGTGGTGATGGGATTCACGGCATTATAAGTTTGTTGATTTCATTCACTCAACAGACACTAGTAAGCTAGGCTATCTCAACGAGGACTGTCCATTCAGAAAGAATTGAAAACAACAAATATTTTATTTTTATGCTGGAAAATGTGTTTTTCTCAATTTAAAAAAAAAAATGACAATAAAGATGAAATATTGTCATGAAGCTAAAAAATTAGCAAATTTAAGTCTACATAACTGAATTTTTTTGATGTTTTTTTTTTTTCATTTTCATTAATTTTATTTTGTTTTCAGTTTTTTAAAAGTTTCAAATCATCTTTATCATCTTTCAAAATAATAGTAATTTGATATATATGTAGTGCCATTTACTGAGGCCTCAAACCGGATATTACCATCATCATCATTATTATTATATTTGTTATTATTATTATTATTATTATTATTATTATTATTATCATTATCATTATTATTATTATTATTATTATTATTATTATTATTATTATTATTATTATTATTGTTATTATATTTATTATTATTTATTATTATTTTTATTATTATTATTATTATTATTATTATTATTATTATTATTATTATCATTATTATTATCATTATTATTATTATTATTATTATTATTATTATTACCTCTTTTCTTGTTGATGCTGACACACTGTTATTTTCATTCATGATCCATCAACAGCACACAGGAAGTTACAACAACAACAACAGCTTCAAGCCCAGCGGCTTCAAATGCAACAGCAACAACAACAACAGCAACAACAACAGCAACCTCAACCGCAACAGTCTCAAGCAAATCCTCAATTACGCCATTTACTGATAAACCAACAACACCAACACGTAAGCTTTTATCTCACTTTCCACCTCCATCTCAATGATACTGATACAGTAGGTCAGTTCAATTGGGGATAAATAAAGAGACGCTGGGTGGGGTTCCTGCCCTCCCATAGTGGGCAGGGAGGTACTTACTGTGTCTTCTATCCCCCTGTATCCATTTTCCAACTTGCTTTCTGCCTTTGTCTTGGAATGAAATGACTCGGTTTTGTCCTGGCCCTGGCCGGATACCCTGGCTGAGAGGGAAACAGTCAAATGTATAGTTAGTTTTGGGAGATGATATTTTTTTCTTTGTAAATCATCTCTCTGTTATGCACTCTGTATATTATGTTTTGTTTACATGTTATATACGATTTTTAAACATTTGAGTGTGTTCCTCTTAGTGGGGACCTGCGCTTAAAGTCAGGATGAGACATTTAGGTGATCTCAAACTAAGTACTTTGATAATGTGTTCTTGGAATCTACATCATTTTCCTATTTGAACCAATTCCCCTTTGTCTTACCTTTTCTTAGGTGCTTTAATTGTAATTCTAGAACTTTTTATTATCCCATTTTCTTCCTTTTTACTGGCGTTGATATGACCTTAATGTGTTGCAAGTGCTGTAAAACCCTTAAAAACAAACAAATTATCTCACTTTCCACCACCATGTCCATGATACCGTAGGTCAGTTCAATTGGGGATAAATTTAGAGACGGCTTTGTGGTCTAGGGGTATGACACTCAATTCCTCTTAGTGGGGACCTGTGCTTGTGTCTGGATGAGACTTTTAGTGATCTCAAACTAAGTACTTTGATAGTGTGCCTTTGGAATCTACACCTCTTTCCTATATGAACCAATTCCCCCTTTTCTAACCTTTTCTTGGGTGCTTTAATTTTATTCTAGAACTTTTTACTATCCCTTTTACTGGCGCTGATATGGCCTTAATGTGTTGCAAGAGCTGTAAAATCCTTAAAAACAAAACAAACAAAATAAATGACTGAACTGAACGTGTCCCAATTACCATAGAACTTCTAAAAACAAACAGTAATATTGCTTTCTACTTAGATTTGTATCAGGGGAAAACAGACTCATGTAGCAGATACGTATATACAATCATTTTATTGATTCAGTAACCCGTAATTTTTATCGATTTATTCTTGTTCCACTTCTCCTCAGCAATTTCGCCAACAGCATCTACTTATGCACCAGCAGCAACAGCAACATTTAAGGGGCAACAATCCAGCCACCCAACCAGGAGGAGTTATGGGCCCTGGAGGTCAGCAGACGATGCAAGCCGGCATGAACCAGATGGGGGCGCCAACTCAGAATTTCATGGACGACTTTGGATTTGATTCCATGTAATATTTACATAGTCTGTAAATCTCATGGCTGTAAATTCGAGTATGAGAGTATGTAAATCAGCTTATGTCATGGCTTTCAACATAAGATTTTATGAACCAAGTTGTTTAAACCAAACAAAAACAAAAAAATCCCCGGAAATGAAGTGACGTCATTTCTATTTCCGCAGAAGTCTTTAAAAATTAAGTTATTTTGTTGACGTTATCCACATTGATCTGTAAATCAAATTATGTGATTGCTGTTCTTTTATTAAGGAGGTTGTAAATAGTAGCACACCATTTGATATTTCTACAAGGGAATATGAAGTATTTTGTCTTTGTATGGGTTTGATGACTCAACTTTAAGGTGTCTTCTCTTGTAACCAAACAAAGTGATGTTGAACATGGTCAGGGAATGGATGGGTGACAATGATTGATCCTTGTCTTTGGGTAAGGCTCTTCACACTCATTATCTCACTCGGCTCAGATTTGAATGGGTAAGTGACAATAACCAGTGACCAAAATGTAAGAGTATTGATGCAAAAAGTGTGTGGAGTAGGTGACTTCTACTATAAGGAATGTAAATTTGGTCCTGTATGGACTGTTGTAGGAATGGATTTAGCACTGTGAAGTGTTTTGGCCGTTGTAAGTATAAATTTGAACATTCACTGTATAAATCCTTTGTTTTCTCCTACCCCCTCTTGGTCTCACAAACATTTTTGATGGATATTTATAGACGATGATTCCCATTCAATACATAAAAATGTAAACAAATAAAATGTACAAAGATATTGAAAAGGTGTAAAATTTGTTTTGAAATGTCTTTCTTGAAAGATTTGATAAAAAATCTACAATTTCAACACAAAAGTGTACTTCAGAATATCACAATTAAGTACATATAGAATTCCAAGGATAAAGCACGGTGTAAATTATCTAAAGATCACAAAAATCACAGAGCTTCTAAAACACAGTGGTGCCTGCCTGGTAGGAGATAAAGATAAAGGGAGTAAATTTGACTCATGAATGAACAACACAAAACAGACGACGTTTTGGCCCTTGGCCTTTATCAAGTAAACACAGAATACATATACAGTAGAATTACTTTAAACCGAAATTTTGGGGACCTTCTACTAAACCATTTCGGTTTAAAGACATTTTGGTTTAAAGTAAGTTCCCGTGTTGCAATGTTTTTCAAGGATAGTAACTATTTAAGGAATTTTATCATTTAAACGTATCATGGGTTTCCCGTTAAATGGAGCTGTTGAATAAATGCCGTCTTCATAACCATTAATTTAAAAAAATAATTTTTTTTTGTGTTTTAAAAATATTTTTGGGGGTTTTCGTTTTCAATTCAAAATTGTTGAAAGAGTTGAGTTCAGGATGCCGTGTAATTTAAATATCTCCGTCTTGATCAACTTTTTTTTCATCGACTTCACATAGTATTTTGATTTTAAATTCCAACGTGTAAGCACAGTGCTTTCTTTTAGACAACTTTTAGTAAAATGCAAAGCTAAAATAAGATCGAAAGTTCTTGTGCGATAATTGATAATGAATGATGCGCAGTTATTCAGAGGTGAAGTGAAATGGAAATGAAAAGGCGTGTCAAGTGCCAATGCTAAGCTGTCTACTACACATCCCTCTTTTGTTGAAAAGCCATTTCATTAGGTTCAAAGGCCTAATTACATAGAACCCCCACCCCCCCCCCCCTCACACACACATTTAAACAACGAAGTGGAAATGAAATGGCATTTCAATTGTAAGTTGTCTACCCCCCCCCCCCTCCTTATTGTCGTGTTGAAAATCCAGTCAGTTCCAAAGCATCAACACACGAGCGAGAACATCTCGCTTGCGTTATTCTACACCCCAACTCCCCCTCTTTCCTCATTTTTCGCCTGTCAGTCACCCGCTGTCTTCCTTTTCCAGTCTGTGCGATTGTGGTGTTGGCCAAGCCCAAGTGCAGTGATTGAAGTGTTTGCCTCCCCCCCCCCCCCACCCCCCACCACCCATATCTTATACTTACGCTCTGTTTAATATCGCCGGGCATTATTACGTGTGGCTTCCTTCCCGAATTTTTGAAGACAAATATAGAGAGAAAAAAGGAGGGTGGTCTCAAGTTGTTTCGGTTTAAAGAAAGTCCTGCTTAAAAGTATTTCGGTTCATCGTAAGAATTAGTACAAAGATAATGAGGAAACTCGTACAATTTATTAAATTCTTTGCGGTTTAAGGTATTTTTCGGTTTAGCTTCTTTCGGTTTAAAGTAATTTGATTGTATATTGGATTAGATTAGATGTATTCTGTGTTTACTTGATAAAGGCCAAGGGCCAAAACGTCGTTTGTTTTGTGTTGTTCATTCATGAGTCAGATTTACTCCCTTTATCTTTATCTCCATTTTATTGACTCATTTGGGCACCTCTATTTATTAGGTGCCTGTTAGGCGTGTTTCAATAAATCAAAGGATTGGATCTAAAGTCCTGGAGATTGCAGGATAACCCAAACATAACGATGGTTCCAGTCGTTCCAGGAAAATACAAGAAAACGAAAATCAGCTGGAATAAAAGTTGTATTTTTCTTTCTGCTTATCTCGTCTGGCCTTACTTAAAATGTTCCGATTTTTATCTTGCACCAAAATTAAAAAATCTCCCAGACCTTTCACATCATCATTGTATTGATCAAACGTTGTTGTTGATTGGGAATAAAAGGTTATATTCTTGGCCGTCGACTGGGTGAGGTTCCTGACCTCCCATAGTGGGCAGGAAGGTACTTGCTGTGTCTTCTATCCCTCTATATCTGTTTTCCAACTTGATTTCTGTCTTTGTCTTGGAATGAGATTACTTGGTTTTGTCCTGGCCCTGGCCAGATACTCTAGCTGGGAGGGAGACAGTCAAATGTATAGTTAGAGTTTTGGGAGACGATATTTTTTTCCTTGTAAATCATCTTTCTGTTATATCCTGTATTATGTTTTGTTTACTTATTAGTATTATAAGTATATATGATTTGTAAGACATTTGAGTGTGTTCCTCTTAGTGGGGACCTGTGCTTGTGTCTGGATGAGACTTTTAGGTGATCTCAAACTAAGTACTTTGATAGTGTGCTCTTGGAATCTATCTGTTTCCTATTTGAACCAATTACCCTTTTGTCTTACCTTTTCTTGGATGCTTTAATTGTAATTCTAGAATGTTTTACTATCCCATTTTCTTCCTTTTTACTGGCGCTGATATGACCTTAATGTGTTGCAAGCGCCGTAAAACCCTTAAAAACAAACAAACTTATCATTGTGGACAACACTGAATGAACAACAACAAAACAACACAAGTGAAGGATTTACTCAATATTTATTTCATAATTCATGTCATGGGAACACTAAAAAAAAACAGAAAAAAAAAAAACAATCAAGACGGGAATGTACAAGTAAAAGACACACAATGATAATCATGATCATACCATTCAAGATTAGCTCCCCTGGGTTTAAATCTGTCTAAATAACTAACCACCTCAATGTGATATCATCTATTATTATGTCAAGAGTGAACTAACACTTCCTCATTCCCCTGAGGGACTAAAACATAATCTGTCAAATATCAAATTTTAAATCATAACAAAATTCCGAAAAAATCTTCACATTTGAAGAAACATCGTTCCGTTTTCTTAGATAAACATACCTTTTAACGCAAATTCCATAACTCAGATGTTAAATTCATCTGTCCATGTCAGATTTTCCCCAAAATAAATAACACTAGATTGAGGCTATGGGTCACATCTGGGACTTGAACTTTTCAAACTCATGAAATTACACTGGGTGGACTTATCAATGAATTCCGTATTACCCTTTACGTTGAAAACTCACAAAATCATGAGAAAAATTCATCCGACTTAACCAGGATCTGTACATGACACATGACATTTCAATGAAAGGCTGGATGCCTTCTTTGTTTGTTTTTGTTTTTCAGGGTTTTACGGAGCTTGCAACACATTTAGGTTATATCAGCGCCAGTAAAAAGGAAGAAAGTGGGATAGTAAAAAGTTCTAGAATTACAATTAAAGCATCCAAGAAAAAGTAAGACAAAGGGGAACTGAGAACAAATAGGGATCTTATTCCAAGAGCACACCACCAATGTACTTAGTTTGAAATCACCTACAAGTCTCATCCAGACACAAGCACAAATCCCAAAAAAGAGGAACACACTCAAATGCCTACATTATACATTCAAAATAACAATAATAATACATAACAGAGAGATGATTTACAAGGAAAAAAATATCATCTCCCAAAACAATAACTATGCATTTGACTGTTTCCCTCCCAGCTAGGACCCAGGCCAGTGCCAGGACAAAACCAAGTAATCTCATTCCGAGAAAAAGACAGAAAGCATGTCGGAAAACAGATATAAGGGGATAGAAGACATAGTGTGTACCTCCCTGCCCACTATGGGGGGTCAGGATCCCCACCCAGGATGCCTTCTTTAGTTTTAGTTTGTTTGTTTATGGTCATTTCATTGCTAGTAAAAGGGAGATGATGGAAAATATTGCCGCTGATATCACGTTTTATCATAAGTGACTAGTTTCAAATACGATCATATCAGGGGGAAAAAGCATGGGCACAGTGCATAGTCATACCTGCCTATTATTACGGACCATTCGTAATTGTTACGGAAGTGTAAGGACAATTACGGACTTACGGGAATAGAAGAAATATTACCGATACAAATGGTCGCAACGTTTGATTTGACCAGTTTGAATATTTAACCCATGGGCATTGTGCTGATTTGAAGTTCGAATGTTTCAAGTAGGCAGTTATGCATAGTAATAATAATGAAGGATTTTACACAGTAGCTTTCCAAGTGGACACAAATGTTTTGCTTGATGTCATGAATCAGAATGAAAAGTCTTTTTCTTACTCAGTTTTATAAGTTAAGGGAAAGGACTAGAATTTTTAAATTGATAAATAAAAACAAGAGATCAATTGTAACCCACCATCTCAAAACAGTATTAAGTCTGGATGAATCGGACCTTGAAAAGTTATACATATATTAGAAATGAAATGATAAAAAAATATGAATGTTGGGCATTACATTTTGTAATGTAAGAGATCATATTTATTTTTTATCATGATGAAATGAAAATAACCCAAAGTTTCTTATATGTTGATAAAAAATTACCACTTTTAGTAACTAGTTTATCCCAACATACAACCAAACTAATGCGGCTTTGAGATGGCTGGTCACAATTCATAATCAAAAGCCAATAAGTTGCGGCTTTTGAGTTAAAGTCAAACTGGCACAAATCTCAGATTCAACTGGTTTGCCCTCATCAACGGAAACAAGAAATATAAAAATATCAAGATTATCATGTCTACTACATGTTTCCATTTATTCACTGTGTGGAATCTTTAATTTTTACCTGATGTGGACTAATCTTAATATTGGAACTTTTAACTTAAGATCTATTAAAAGTAACATTCGAAAGGAACAACTGTGTCAAGATTTAGAAAGTTATAAAATCGATGTGTTGTGTTTACAAGAGACGAAGATCCAAGATGACGTCGACCAAACAATAAATGGTCACAGACTGCTGTGCTTTGCTTCCAGTTCACCTCACTATGGATGTGGATTTCTCATAAATAAAAACTGCAGGGATTTGACTAGTGACGAATGGAATGTTTCGGACAGAATATGTGTTCTTGAGCTTAAGTGTAAGATCAATTCAAGGAACCAGAATAACGATAACAAAGACGATCACGGTAAGAAGACGTTCACGTTCACTATCTCAATCGTAAATGTTTACGCACCAACAAGTCAACGCGCAAAACAATACCCAGAGGAAACTGATAAATTTTACAAAGACCTAGACGATACACTGAACAAAATAGGAAACAAATCAATATTAATAATTGCTGGAGATTTTAATGCCAAAGTAGGAAAACGTCTCGACAGTGACACACTATGTTTAGGATCATACTCAAAAGGAAAACGTAACGATAACGGAGAAAAATTAGTCCAGTTCTGTGAACAGAGAAAACTTTTCATAACAAACAGTGCTTTCAACCACCCATCAAGACACCAGACAACATGGGTAGGACAAAGGAAAGACCAAACCAAGACAAAATGATAACAATACACAACCAAATAGACTATATCATATGTCGACACCGCCATAAACACTACTCAACCAACTCGCGATCATACGGTGGTACACTGCTAACATCCGATCACAAACTTGTAAAAACGAATTTCAACATAAATGTGTACAGACAACGAAGACAGAAAGGTAAAACGGCAGTCAAAATAAACACGGCAAAAATAGTAAATGAGCGAGAATGTCGCATTCATTACCAATATGAACTTAACTCAAGTCTATGGAAAATAAAGCAAAACAGTAATCCAAACAATGAATTGAAAGAGACGCAAGCGGCAATGAAATATGCGGGGGAAGAAAGTGCAGGCTCTATTAATACAACTAAGAACAAACCAAATCGAACGCCTAACATCGCTATTAACGAACTATCGTGGCAACAAAAAGAACTTAGGATCAGGATACAAAACACGAAAGACTCGGAAGAAATAATAAACCTGAAAACGGAACAAAACAAAATACTGCATTCAATTCGATCACTTACAATAAAACACAGAAACGAGGAATTAGACAAAAAAGTGGAAGACATAGAAAAGTCCAAAAATAACGCATCGTCTATGTTCAAAGCGACGAAATCTCTGAACCGAAAACCATTCGAGAACCCAAAACTACAGGATAAATTTGGCAAACAGACAACAAATCCCAACGATATCCTTGACATTGTAACTGACCACTTCCAGCAGAAATTTCACAAACAAGTCTCACAAATATCGCCCTTCTCAGGAAACCCTAGAGACCTAAACAACCGCATCACAACAACTGAAGTTAGAAATAGCATAAAGTGCCTAAACAATAACAGATCCCCAGGCAAAGATGAAATTCCCGCTGAATTGCTGAAATGCGGTACCCTCTCCCTGGATCTGAGCATTGCAAACATAATGAACAAAACATTCTCAACACACAAAGACTGGGACATAAACAGCGGTGTCCTAATTACAATACAAAAACCAGGAAAAACGAAAGGACCCATAAACAACCTGCGCCCAATAACATTACTGAATACCATAAGAAAAACACTGTCAACTATTGTTCTCAACAGAATTAGACCGAAAATAGAAAATTATCTATCACATAGCCAAAGCGGGTTTCGCCAGACCGAAGCACATCGGACGTTGTATGGACACATAAATGGTTGGCAGCAAAGGCACTCAAAGAAAACATATTCATAACAATAACCGGAATCGATATGTCCGCAGCCTTTGATACGATCGACAGAGGAAAACTTTTGGAGATATTAACAGAAATAGTAGACGAAGACGAGCTCCGAATAATCCGATTTCTCCTCAGCAACACAAAGATACAACCAAGGATATACGGGGCCACAAAACAGACGCAGTTCGAAAGTAACATCGGGACCCCCAAGGAGATAGTCTGAGCCCGATTCTGTTCACAATATACTTAGAACACGCTCTGAAAGAAGTTCGAAAAGTCATTCCAAAACCAACGACTCATATTGAGAATGCAATCCCTAGAGAAATCGCCTATGCAGATGATGTCGATTTTATTGGATCAACACCAGCAAATATAGACATCATACAAAATACCCACATGAAATATAACCTCCAAGTCAATGCCAATAAAACCGAATTTACAACAATATCGAGGAACAAAGAGGAATGGAAAAGAACAAAGAAAGTCGGCTCACTAATTGGAGACACCGAGGATGTACAAAGAAGAAAACAGCTATCAAACGCCGCACTCAGTAAACTCACCAATGTATGGATTAGAGGTGACAAAATAAAGAGAAAAACCAAACTGAAACTGTACCATGCTCTTGTAAAACCGGTACTTCTGTATAACTGCGGCACTTGGGCGTTGACAAAATCCGAAGAAGAACATCTGGATGCCTTCCATCGCACACAGCTAAGAAGGGTACTGGACATCAAATACCCCAAAAAGATCTCAAATGAATCACTCTATAAGATCACAAAAGAAAGACCAATCTCCCTTGACATTTTACAACAACGATGGCAACTTTTCGGTCACATACTACGCAGGGACAAAAACATACCAGCAAACCAAGCCATGTCGGGATACTTCCAAAAACACGGGAACCTTTTCAGAGGAAGACCGATCACAACACTCCCTGTGATCCTAAACAAAAACCTCACAACACTTGGACAAAGCATTAGTCTCATAACGGCAGGGGACCTTGAAAATCTGAGAACCCTAGCAGAGGACCGGCAATATTGGAGACACCTCACACAGGAAATACTGGAAACAGCCAAGGCGACCCGATCTTTCGGTCGAGACGCGAAAGGCATCTAAGTCAAGTAAGTCAAGACTACATCGAAAGCAGATCTTCAAAATTCAAGATTTAAAATTTAAAATCCCGTTTTGTTTCTAATTCTAAGGGTTTTACGACGCTTGTGACACATGACACTTGTGACACATTTAGATCATTTCAGTGTCAGTAAAAAAGGAAGAAAATGGGATGGTGAAAAAATTCTGGAATTACAAGTAAAGGTAACTCGATAAAAATTAAGACAAAGGGGAATGGTTCAAAGAGGGAACAGATATAGATTCCAAGAGCATACCATCAAAATGTACTTACTTTGAGATCACCTGAAGTTCGCTGTTTCCAATTCATTTTAAGCACGATCCAAGTAAGTAAATTCTACAGTAAATCTAGAATTTGCCTCAATGACAAGAACCAATGAAAAAGTCAGATAAAATATCAAGTAAAGGGACTAGACCAGGCGTTTAAACAGCGTGGCTCAGCGGTACGGTCTTTGCTTCGTACCCAAAAGGTAACAAGTTCGACTACCTGCCTTGTTGTGTAGCCTTGAGCAAGTCACTTCGCCCTAGCCCATTTTGCAGCGCTGCACTGCGGCTGACACCACCTGGATTATTCATAGAGCCTGAAGACAAATATCCCCTTGGGGATGAATAAAGGGGATTTTTTTTTCTTCTTTTTTAATTTTCGAGAGCGATTCATCCCTCAAGTCTGTTCTGAATTCACTCAAGAGACGACAAGAATAAACCAAAATCCTGGAAGTTTAACCTCAACCTTTGGAAAGGAAGTTGGGGGGGGGGGGGGGGGGATTCCCACCTCATTCAAAATATAAATAGTAGAGAAAGAAAAAAATACTTAGGCTACTTATTACAAACATTTTATATCATCAATACAGAATAATATATATAACTTTAAAGGGAGCTTAATTTGCCACCAAATACATGCAATCAAAATACACAAAATCACGAAATATTATGCAAATCTTATCATAAAATACAAGACAATAATTAATGATTAGAAAAAATAGTATAAACCAATCGATTTATTTTCTCTGTATTGTGAGCAAGGATCACATTTTATAGGCATAGGGACCTGCTTGGTTTTCCTATTACAAAAATATGTTTTCGTCTCTTTTTTTTGTTTGTTTATTTTTAATGGTTTATTTTTCCACGGTTGAAAGAATACAAGAAGGAGACACAACCGAATATTTTCACAATATTTAAAAATTTATCACAAGTGATCACAAGTATGAATAGTTTTCCTGTTACGTCTGGAGGGAAAAATCATGAAAAGTTTTTTTAAAAACATGGAATTGATGAAGCATTAAAAAGGAAAGAAATAAAACCTGAATAGCAGCAAAACACACTGAAGGGCATAAAGAATACGTTGATGAGAGAAGAATATAAAGTTTACATTTAGTTTAGCATGTTGATAGAAGCTGGTAATCAGCTGTGTTGCATATTTGGTGTGTTATAGTTATACGTTATACGTCAAAGATAACAAAAGTCATCGCACCCACCATCCACTATAATTGGATCATAAACATAATCATAAACATTAACGTAATCATAAACATCATAATATAACATTTAAAAGGAGAAAAACTAAATTAAACCCCGTTATCACCTTGCAGGTACAAATTGCTGTAGTGGTGTTGGTATTGGTTTGATGGTGACATATTGTAATTGTGTAGATAACACGTGATATGTGATCATGAGTTGTAAACGTTTTCTTTTTGTGTCTTTAGCTGGCATTGAAATTGAATAGTTATGTGTCAGTGCGCATTGTTGATTAAAAAAAATAATACAAAAAATATGCCGCATATATCACACCTCTGTAAATCACATTGAGCACTTAGATGAAAGCGTACATTTTTATATAAATAGATTTATTCATGTAATTTATCAAAAATTCAAAATAATTCAGTCATAAGAATCAATTTTAAGTTTTAAACGTAATATAAGAAATCATTTAAACATGAATTCATTTCAATGTGATAAATAAGAATAAAATGCTTGTCCCAAGAAAAGAAAACAAAAAAACAAAACGCCATCAAGGTCTAACAGTCAGTCATGGGCAAAAGTAGGATTTGAAAAATACTAACAAAAGAGTGAAAATGGAGAAGCTTTGTAAATTGCAACCACCATTGGGTACAGACAATACAAGTTATTTGCATTTTATTTCTAATTTATTTGTTTTCCCCGTTAATTTGTGTATTGTTGTGCTGACAAAGGGTTTGTACCCGACACGTCCAATGTCTGTATCGTTCCGATACGAACCCTCTCCATTTTCACTCTTTCATTCATATTTTTCACGATCACAGGCTTCAGGCAACACCTATCTTTTTCTGATTTGAAAAAAAAAGAGTTTTAAAGAGAAAGATAGCGCAAGTGGAATCTGAAAGGAAACCTTCAGAAAGCCCAATCAAGAAAACTATAAATTTGATACAAAATCGTGTAATCGAGTTCATATTTTATATTCAAACCTGCCAACTTGAAATGTAAAAAAATCGTAGTTTTCAGAAAGAAGAAATAGAACTTACTATAATTAACTTTACAAATTAATATTTTACATTTATCAGTATTAAATCTGCCTCTTTGTGGCACCAAAGTTTTCTTTTTATCACATTGTAATGAATCAAAAATGTCTATTTATTTCTGTTGTTGAAGCCAAAAATTCGTATTTTTACCATTTTTTCGGAGTAGTTGGCACGTCTGTATATTTGCTTTGAGCATCGGTCACTGACGTACGCAAGAGTTACAGAACAAAATCCAAACTGAAGGAAACCCTAAGAAAGCTAAATCAAGAAAAGTGTATAAATTTGATACAAATAGTAAAATCTAATTCCAAATTTAGAGCATCAGTCACACGGGGATCTTTGCGTATTTGTGACAGAGTTGTACTTGTATCGTCCCACCAGTTTTTGAAGCTCATGTCTCCTTTGGACTATTATCACGGTATCACAATTCGAACAAAATTGAAATTTTAATTCAAATGTTCTCTTAGGGAAAAATATTACACAAATTTAACAATAATCATGATAGAAGTGAATCTATAGCGGTGTGATATCGTCCTGGTAACAAAGAAAGACAACAAAGTCATTCTTACTTAATCCTATCAAAGACACCAAGTCATATTGCCGTCAATTTATTTCTCTTTTATTACTCTAAAATCCTCCCATTTTCTCGACAACCTTCCTACACAAAACATGTCCTTATGTATTTAATAAACGTATCTTAAATTCTTTGACTCCAACCAGAAGAAAAGTTTGCATTTCCCAGGCCTGTCTACTTGAAATGTTAAAAATTCGTAGTTTTCAGAGGGAAGAAATAGAAGTTACTATAATTAACTTTAAAAATTAATATTTTACCCTTAGCAATATTAAAAATGCCTTCAAATCCCTGAATAGATGCTTTGTGGCACCAGTTTTATTTTTAACACATTGTATTGAATCAAAAATGTCTATTTATTTCTGCTGTTGAAACCATAAATTCGTATTTTTACGAATTTTTCGTAGTTGTAGGCATAACAAAATAAACTAAAGCTAATGTTTTAAAAAAATGAATAAAATAAAAAAGCCTACTATAAATGCAATGCACAATGTTTGTGGTCATGGCGTCAATTCCAAACAATTATCATTACACATCATGGGGAATGCCATAAAGAAAGGAAAGAATAACTCTATGTTATTTTGTAAAAATAATAATAAATATTATAAACAATTATCACCCTTATCTGTCCATTCGAAAATAATTCATTAATTCACACATTAACTTCTTTTTTTGCAAACCGTTTAATTTCATGAATTTTTCTGCTTTCCCCAAAAATGCCTGGATGACGTAATAATAGAAAAAAAATAATTTTAAAAAATCCAATTATTTACTTTTCATATTTTCTGGGGCTGACTGACTTCGGGTCACAGGACACACCTTTGAAATGCCAGAGAGCAGATGGATGGCTTTGTTGTCAAACATTTCCTGTTTAGAGTTTTCAGTAGGCGGGGCTATAGCATTGTTGATCATCGCCATGGCAACCACATCCAAAGGCGTCGTAATGGCAGTTGGAAAGAAGTAAGTGATTGGCTGGAACAGAAATTTAATGGTTCTCTCAAAGGGACGTGACTCTTCTCTGTGTCCCAGAAGGATGCTGAAAGGAAAAAGAGTCAAAACAATAAAACACACAAGATATTTCAAGTTTTATTTAAAGTGGCAGCTTCTCAGACTGGTTCAGATCTTATGGCCGTCATTTCAGTAACAGGGGTTTTAGAGGGAAGCAGGGAGCAAATTTTTGAAGTCAATAGTCGAAAGGGCTTGTTTACAAGTGGTTGGTAGGGGGTTTCAATGTCGGAGGGGAATTTTAAATAAAAAATCCGAATTGAACAAATCCAATTTAGCCATCCAAAATATTTGTTTAAGTGACAACTGCAGTAAGCCTTTCTTTTACACTTTTCAGGTCTCTGAAACCTTTTTGTACCCTTTCGAATTGCTCCTACAGTCCACTCTTCTTTTCAAAGTATGAAGAAAAAAAAAAAAAAAAAAAAAAAAAAAACAACCTACAAATTTGTTTCAATCTAAGATTGAAAAGTAAAATTTAAAACTCTTAGATTCCATTTTTTTTTTTAAATGTAAATTTTTCTTTTTAAATCCTTCCTTTCAAATACGAGAGAGAAAATCAATTTATAAAATAAATATGCACCAATCATGAAAACACCTGAAGAGTTTAGCCAAATGCATCAATGTGAAATTGTGATCCAAAATGCGCTATTTCACGAAAGAGACTCACTACTAGACAAGTCTGGAGCAAAAACAAACAACGAAATAAATGACTTACCCAGGTCTATAGACCGAAAGTCGGTCAAAGTGCATGACTTTCAATGCTTCTTCCACTTGGCCCTACAGGAATAAAATACATAAATCTAAAATCACCAAAAGAAAAAAAAAAATATCTTGTTTGATTTACCACGAACTGTCTTGTTCTAGAAATTTTACCTACAATACAAGCTAAATTTACCTACAATACAAGCTAACTTTAACTACAATACAAGCTAAGTTTACCTACAATACAAGCTAATTTTAACTATAATACAAGATAAATTTACCTACAATACAAGCTAAGTTTACCTACAATACAAGCTAATTTTACCTACAATACAAGCTAATTTTACCTACAATACAAGCTAAATTTACCTACAATACAAGCTAAATTTACCTACAATACAAGCTAATTTTACCTACAATACAAGCTCACAAGATGATGTAAATGTGAGCGATATCGTATATATGGATTCTAATATTGTCAATGTTTTCTATCCATCTATCACAGTATTATCATTATACATAAAAATAAATTTGGATCTCTTGGAAATTATTTTTTTTTTTAGCATTGTTTTGAGCAACGTCTTCCTGGTGCGTTGAAAAGAGAGGAAACAATTAAAAGGCACCTTTTCCCCTTACATCTAAATGAATGTTGTTTTACAATAATAATAATAATAATAATAATAATAATAATAATAATAATAATAATAGTAATAATACACATTTATAGAGCGCTCATTCTCGTGTAAAACACAAGCTCTGGGCACTTTACAATATAAATTATCAATTTTAAGTGAAAAAAAAATAAAAAAATCATTCATAGCCAAATCAAGGATTCATAGCGTCAATAAAAACAAATACAGTAAAAATGTGTCTTGAGATTCTTTTTAAAGGTCGGTAAAGACTTACACTCCCCCAGACCACGTGGTAGTACATTCCGAATCTTGGGGCCGAAACAAGCAATAATAACAGCAACAACAACAAAATGGGAATAATCCCCCCAATCAGTGTACCTTTGTTCTAGGATAGAGGAATGAACTCAACAACAACAACAACAAAATGGGAATAATCCCCCCAATCAGTGTACCTTTGTTCTAGGATAGAGGAATGAACTCAACAACAACAACAACAAAATGGGAATAATCCCACCAACCAGTGTACCTTTGTTCTAGGATAGAGGAATGAACTCAACAACAACAACAACAAAATGGGAATAATCCCCCCAATCAGTGTACCTTTGTTCTAGGATAGAGGAATGAACTCAACAACAACAACAACAAAATGGGAATAATCCCACCAACCAGTGTACCTTTGTTCTAGGATAGAGGAATGAACTCAACAACAACAACAACAAAATGGAAATAATCCCCCCAACCAGTGTACCTTTGTTCTAGGATAGAGGAATGAACTCAACAACAACAACAACAAAATGGAAATAATCCCCCCAACCAGTGTACCTTTGTTCTAGGATAGAGGAATGAACTCAACAACAACAACAAAATGGAAATAATCCCCCAACCAGTGTACCTTTGTTCTAGGATAGAGGAATGAACTCAACAACAACAACAACAAAATGGAATAATCCCCCAACCAGTGTACCTTTGTTCTAGGATAGAGGAATGAACTCAACAACAACAACAACAAAATGGAAATAATCCCCCCAACCAGTGTACCTTTGTTCTAGGATAGAGGAATGAACTCAACAACAACAACAACAAAATGGAAATAATCCCCCCAACCAGTGTACCTTTGTTCTAGGATAGAGGAATGAACTCAACAACAACAACAACAAAATGGAAATAATCCCCCAACCAGTGTACCTTTGTTCTAGGATAGAGGAATGAACTCAACAACAACAACAACAAAATGGAAATAATCCCCCCAACCAGTGTACCTTTGTTCTAGGATAGAGGAATGAACTCAACAACAACAACAACAAAATGGAAATAATCCCCCAACCAGTGTACCTTTGTTCTAGGATAGAGGAATGAACTCAACAACAACAACAACAAAATGGAAATAATCCCCCCAACCAGTGTACCTTTGTTCTAGGATAGAGGAATGAGGAATGAACTCAACAACAACAACAACAAAATGGAAATAATCCCCCAACCAGTGTACCTTTGTTCTAGGATAGAGGAATGAACTCAACAACAACAACCAACAAAATGGAAATAATCCCCCAACCAGTGTACCTTTGTTCTAGGATAGAGGAATGAACTCAACAACAACAACAACAAAATGGAAATAATCCCCCCAACCAGTGTACCTTTGTTCTAGGATAGAGGAATGAACTCAACAACAACAACAACAAAATGGAATAATCCCCCCAACCAGTGTACCTTTGTTTAGGATAGAGGAATGAACTCAACAACAACAACAACAAAATGGAAATAATCCCCCAACCAGTGTACCTTTGTTCTAGGATAGAGGAATGAACTCAACAACAACAACAACAAAATGGAAATAATCCCCCCAACCAGTGTACCTTTGTTCTAGGATAGAGGAATGAACTCAACAACAACAACAACAAAATGGAAATAATCCCCCAACCAGTGTACCTTTGTTCTAGGATAGAGGAATGAACTCAACAACAACAACAACAAAATGGAATAATCCCCCCAACCAGTGTACCTTTGTTCTAGGATAGAGAATGAACTCAACAACAACAACAACAAAATGGAAATAATCCCCCAACCAGTGTACCTTTGTTCTAGGATAGAGGAATGAACTCAACAACAACAACAACAAAATGGAAATAATCCCCCCAACCAGTGTACCTTTGTTCTAGGATAGAGGAATGAACCACAACAACAACAACAAAATGGAAATAATCCCCCCAACCAGTGTACCTTTGTTCTAGGATAGAGGAATGAACTCAACAACAACAACAACAAAATGGAATAATCCCCCAACCAGTGTACCTTTGTTCTAGGATAGAGGAATGAACTCAACAACAACAACAACAAAATGGAAATAATCCCCCAACCAGTGTACCTTTGTTCTAGGATAGAGGAATGAACTCAACAACAACAACAACAAAATGGAAATAATCCCCCAACCAGTGTACCTTTGTTCTAGGATAGAGGAATGAACTCAACAACAACAACAACAAAATGGAAATAATCCCCCAACCAGTGTACCTTGTTTAGTAGAGATTGAACTCAACACAACACAAAAAATGGAATAATCCCCATCAGTGTACCTTGTTCTAGGATGAGGAAGAACTCAACAACACAACAACAAGAAATATCCCCCAACCAGTGTACTTTTTCTAGGTAGAGATGACTCAACACAAAAATGAAATAATCCCCCAACCAGTGTACCTTTGTTCTAGGATAGAGGAATGAACTCAACAACAACAACAACAAAATGGAAATAATCCCCCAACCAGTGTACCTTTGTTCTAGGATAGAGGAATGAACTCAACAACAACAAACAAAATGGAAATAATCCCAACAGTACTTTGTTCTGATGAGAATGAACTCAACAACAACAACAACAAAATGAATAATCCCCCAACAGTGTACCTTTGTTCTAGGATAGAGGAATGAACTCAACAACAACAACAACAAGATACCAACAATTAATGGGAATAATCACACCACAACAAAAGGATAACCCTGTGTCCTTGTTCTGGTAGAGGAATGAACTCAACAACAACAACACAAATGGAAATAATCCCCCAACCAGTGTACTTTGTTCTAGGATAGAGGAATGATCACAACAACAATGGATAATCCCCCAACCAGTGTACCTTGTTCTAGGGATAGAGGAAATGAATCAACACACAACAACAACAACAAATGGAAATAATCCACCCAACCAGTGTACCTTTGTTCTAGGGTAGAGGAATGAACTCAACAACAACACAACAACAAAATGGAATAATCCCCAACCAGTGTACCTTTGTTCTAGGGTAGAGATGATAACAACAACAACAACAACAACAACAAATGGAAATAATCCCCCCAACCAGTGTACCTTTGTTCTAGGGTAGAGGAATGAACTCAACAACAACAACAACAACAACAAATGGAAATAATCCCCCCAACCAGTGTACCTTTGTTCTAGGATAGAGGAATGAACTGTTTTTATTGGCACCTTGAGAGGAGACGATAGAAAAATGTTTACAGTTGTGGGCCTTGGCAGCCTCAGCAGACAACAAGACGTAGTCGTGGTCGACCCTGATGAATCCTTCCTGGAAAATACAACATAAATCTTCATTAGTTGGGGTCCTACAGTGCTATTAATAGTAACGTCAACCGGGGTTACTTAGGCCATCCGGGGTTACTTAGGCCATCCCGGGTTACTTAGGCCATCCAGGGTTACTTAGGCCATCCGGGGTTACTTAGGCCATCCAGGGTTACTTAGGCCATCCAGTGTTACTTAGGCCATCCGGGGTTACTTAGGCCACACGAGGTTACTTAGGTCATCAAGGGTTACTTAGGCCATCCAGTGTTACTTACGCCATCCGGGGTTACTTAGGCCATCCAGTGTTACTTAGGCCAGCCGGGGTTACTTAGGCCATCCGAGGTTACTTAGGCCATCCGGGGTTACTTAGGCCATCCGGGGTTACTTAGGCCACTTAGTAGAATAAAAAAGATAGCTTTAAAAAGTTAAATTCATGAGTGCTTATTAGATCTATTGGGTTCTAATTATTTAAAAGATAAAAGCTACATGTAATTTATCTTTGGGTTCCGTTTATCTTTTAAAATAAGCAATCTTGTTTTCAGTAAGTGGCCTAAGTTACCCCGGGTGGTCGAAGTAGCCCCAGTTGACGGTACATTATAGAAAAATGGTTTAAAACGGGGAAATAAACATCATCTCTCAAATAATAAAGGAACTATACATTGACGTGCCTCTCTCTCTCTCTCTCTCTCTCTCTCTCTCTCTCTCTCTCTCTCTCTCTCTCTCTCTCTCTCTCAGCTAAAGATCCCTGTTAGGACTGAGAAAAAAATACAAACTCTAGCCTAGGTATTGAGTTCCTGATTAGGGCATTTGACATTATTCCTCGTTTCAGGAGTGACACACTATCTGGCTACATTGCTGTTTACAACCTGGCCAGAAAACTTATACTTCAAATATGTGCGGCTATGTGGTCTTGTGATATAACACTTGCTTCCAGACTGGAAGGTCCTAGGTTCGAGCCTCACTTGGCGCATTGTTGAGTCCTTGGAAGAGGCTCTTTACTCACATTCTCTCACCGTACACAGGTGTAAAATGAGTACCTGGCCGTTAACCGCGTTGTCTCTGTCTGAAAAAAATTGTAATATCGCCTAACAGGCGCCATGTCTCATTCTACATGTGGCGGTTGGCTAGGGACCCTTTGTAAAGCACTTTGAGCATGTTTTGTGGATATTGCACTATATAAAAGCTCAAATTTTCTTTTGGTTTTTTTTTTTTTCTATTTTTTTTTCATCTATTCAAAGCTTAGCCAAAATCACGCCAATTTTTTTCCTGTTTCTATAGGTCATTGTCAGTAATGTTTGTCTTCAGAACAATGCGAACAACAAGATCAAAACTATACAATGGAACGATCAGAGGCATCAAATCAAGTATGAAATCAAACATCCAATCCAATGCAATACCTTTCCATCCTTTCCCCTAGTGGTGCCCAAACAGCAAAAGCCTGTGTCGAGGCCTTTGAAGACATCCTTGTGCTCGTCAATGTTCTCAAAGTCAATCACCTTCTGTTCCTGTTGAGATTTGAAAAAAAAATAAAAAATTTTCTTTACCTTTACCCCAACAAAACAAACATAATCTGGCATTTTTTTAATTGGTTCCTGTAAATAAGAAATAAATAACAATGTAAAATTAAATGTAAGCTTCAATTTAATATACGAAAACAGATAAAATGGACGTTTTGAGTTTCTCAACAAAACAGGATGAATGAACACAACAGACGAATGAGATTATGCGGTAGTGGCATTGTAAGTAAATTTTCATTAGTTTTTTTTAAATTTTTTGTTATAAAAAACCCACTTACAAATTCTGGTCCCACACTGAGGTCAATTTTTCTCCGACCAATCAAAACGACTCTTTTAAAGACTTTCAACCGGTTCAGCTGTTCCACGAGGGCCCGTCCCACAATGCCTGTATAACCAAGGATAAAGGCGGTGTGACCCTCCTCTTTAAAACGCTCCAAGTTTGTTGAAGACTGTTCTGCCATGCTGAAACGATCAAATAAAAACCATTGCAAATTGAAAAATAAAATATGTCTGTTTTTTGTGTAATCATATTTCTAAATTGAACTTTTATAGCGCAATTCAATATCCTTTGTAAAGCACCTTGAGCATGTTTATGGATATTGTGCGAAATAAAAGCTCAATTTGAAAGCTCAGTTTAAAATCTAAATCAAAATTAAGACTTGGGCATTGTCCGAAAATTTACTAACCCAAAGAGAATAAATCAAAATTAAAATCATCCATAAATAATGATGATGGATAATGTTCTGCTTGTAATTGTAATAATACTGGAATTTGTACAACACCCGCAACTCTCATTTTCTCCAACTCTGAAGCAAAAGTGTTCTGACAACGTTAGAAGACGAGAGACTTGGCAAATTTTGGAATTCAGAAGTGTAAATGTTTCAACCAATAATGGAAGTTTACCATCCCGTCCACTTGACAAAAAATAATGAAAACTAAGAGTCTAAGAGTAAGAGTAAGAGGGGTGGAGGAGGAAGGTTAAAGTTAACGGAGAGATCCTCCCTTTGGCTTTCTTCTCTCTTGGATTACAAAACATAGACTCGATGGAAGCGCCCAGTAGGGACTATTTCCTTTGTAGTTTAGTATTTGTATTTGTCGGGTTCGAGAAATTCGGAAAAATGCATTGCCTTGGCCTTGTGCAACAATGTTGACTAGCAGCCTGTTCGCCACATTGAATTTTTTTGTGGGGATTCATTGGGAGTCATCATCATCCTGGGCAGCAGTAGCAGTCATCTCTGGTCTGTAGGCTACGTTTTTTTTTACGCAGTGGCTATTTTTACAGTCCCGTAAAGATGGTTCTCGGGGCTATTTTTACAGTCCCGTAAAGATGGTTCTCGGGGCTATTTTTACAGTCCCGTAAAGATGGTTCTCGGGGCTATTTTTACAGTCCCGTAAAGATGGTTCTCGGGGCTATTTTTACAGTCCCGGAAAGATGGTTCTCGGGGCTATTTTTACAGTCCCGTAAAGACGGTTCTCATGGCTATTTTTACGGCGTTGATGTGATTCGTTCAATTATCCGCATAGTTATAGATTATCATCTTTTTGCAGTATTCACAAAACTTTACATATCATTTCTCCCGATATTTAGATGTACAGATCTAGAGGCGGTGAATGAAAGCAAAATTAATTTCATTTAACATATGTATATCTAAAGCTAAAACTAAAATTAACAAACAATTAATGTAAAGTCAATTCTCTTAGCGATTTTTACGATACTGTCATTTTTATTACATATAATTTTTTTTTTTTTTTTTTTGCATAAGTTATGTTTGCAGTACAGAACAGCCCGTTTTCTATCATCAGTGGGCAGGTTAGGTTGTATGTCTTGATTTTTTTTTTCTGTCAAACATACATAATATAGATCTATTATCAAACACTGAAAGTATATTTAGTTCCTGCTTGAGTCGACACCCTCAAGATATAATACTTTACAGGTTGGCTTTTGTTTATACTTTACCAGTATAACCAGTCAGGAAGGACTAACGATTTAGACAATAAGACGCAGACGTCTAACATTCAGGGTGCAGTCTTCTCACGTGAGAGTGGGTTTGAATCCAATTTCAGAAAAGAGGCCGTTCACAAACCAATTGGACACATTTTGACCATAATTTTAGAACCCCCACCTCCCAACCATATTGTGGACAAATGACTACCCCCCCCCCCCCCCCATGTGGATGTCCATGGTAAAGATGCACATTGCGAAACACCTCATGCTTAAATATTGTTCTTTTGAATAATATTGTTTTTAAAAAGAAAGTAAATAATGATGATGATTCTCTACCATGGGCGGTCATGATCCAAAAGAATAGAGGTGCCCAAGACTGATCCTCATTGAGGTGGAGAGGGCATTTTACTTTGGTCCCACCATCGCGTTGCTTCTACTACTTTACCGATTGACCCAGTGTTTGTTCCGACCAGACAAGAGTGGTCGCTGTATTGCTCCTCCCTTCCCAGTTAGGAGGTTGTTTTATTGTTCTCCGCCAAAGCGGTGTTCACCTTGTGGTCAGACCCCTCTGCTTAGGCTTTGAGGTACCACGAGGGAAAGAGATAGATAGAGAAAAAGAGAAAGGAAAAAGAGAGAGAGAGAGAGAGAGAAAGAAAGAGAGAGAGAGAGAGAGAGAGAGAGAGAGAAGAGAGAGAGAGAAAGAGATAGAAAAAGAAAGAGATTGGGAAAGAATGAAAGAAAGAGAGA
Organism: Berghia stephanieae; assembly: GCF_034508935.2. Classification (NCBI taxonomy): domain Eukaryota; kingdom Metazoa; phylum Mollusca; class Gastropoda; order Nudibranchia; family Aeolidiidae; genus Berghia; species Berghia stephanieae. The sequence continues at coordinate 5,533,333 of NC_088367.1, read as the reverse complement.
GGGAGAGAGAGAGAAAATGAGAGATAGGGAAAGAAAGAAAGAAAGGGATAGAGAAAGAGTGAGAGAGAGAGAAACAAAGAAATAATGTAGAAAGACCGGGAGAGAGAGAGAGAGAGGGGGGGGGAGAAATAGAGAAAGAAAGAGATTGGGAAAGAATGAAAGAAAGAAAGAGGGAGAGAGATAGAAAAAAAAAGAGAAAGTAAAAAGAAAGAGAGAAGAGAGAGAAAGAGAAAGAAAAAAAGACATAGAGAAAGAATGAAAGAAAGAGAGAGAGAGAGAGAGAGAGAGAGAGAGAGAGAGAGAGAGAGAGAGAGAGGCTGCTAACTAGCCGCACCTTGAACGAAGTGAGTGAGAGTTTTAGATTTAGAGCTTATGGCGTCTACTCAGCCAATCTGTTACTATTTATAAATCTATTACCGCAACGCCGTAAAAATAGCCACCAGAACCGTCTTTACGGGACTGTAAAAATAGCCCCGAGAACCATCTTTACGGGACTGTAAAAATAGCCCCGAGAACCATCTTTACGGGAATGTAAAAATAGCCCCGAGAACCATCTTTACGGGACTGTAAAAATAGCCACTGCGTTTTTTTTATTGGCGAATGAACTAAAGACACTACAAGGATGACTGAGGGGTAATAAGTTGTTGCATTCGAGAATCAACCCTAAGGAAGCGATTATTTTGGGCAATATTGCTTTTGTGAGGCAAACCTCTGTATCATCTCAAGTTCAAGATAGCAACGATTCTGGCTCAACTCATCAATGAATGATCATCAACCATCGTCATCACGACTCACCTGCAAATTATTTCTTGATGTTCACTGGTATCCAGCTCTCGTTTTAGCAGGAATCCACCAAGTGCGACTGCAATAACAAGAATGCCAAGAGCTGTGGAAGGAATTATTATATCACAGCGAAACCATAGAAACTTCATTGGTGCGAAAGATTAGCACCTAGACAAGTAAAATCGTATGCTTTTAGTCCAATTTATCCAGGATTTAGATGACACAAAATCGCAGATCCACAACAAAAAATTGGAACTCTTCAAGCCGGAAAGAAGTGTATCACTCAACTAAAAACGGAAGTGAAGGTGGTGTCAGAGGGGGAGGGGCATCGACGTATGAATATTAGTAAGTCAATGGGGAGGGGTCGGGGTCTGCAAACAAGGGACGTTACACCAATCGGGACTGTGTTCTTCTCAGAAATGCCGCCGCTTCAATAGGACTCGGAGACACCACGGGGCCATTTACCCTGGCCGTTGCGACCTGTCCGCTCCGCCACTGACCCAAGAGATCTTATTCTTATATTATGTCACGTGATAGTTGTATAAGCGAGTGTGGGTAGGATGATTAAGCTGGATGATATACGAAAAAATAATAAACACAGTTTTATTCCATTGCCTGCTCTATATCCAGCTTGACTCGGGTCTTGTTTGTGGATAACATAAGGTTCACACACTTGAGGGTGGGTCTCCAATTTAATTTCGACCTGTCGTTGGTCAATACACATAACACCTAAACGATTGTCCACACTCGACCATGACCCATCCTCTAATAAAAAGATAAATTCCAAAAGAATAGAGAGATGAAGAGCGAGAGAGAGAGAAAGAAAGAGCGAGAGAGAGAGAGAGAGAGAGAGAGAGAGAGAGAGAGAGAGAGAGAGAGAGAGAGGATTACTTTAAATAGGGAACAGAAGTAAATTAAAGAGAAATTGATCGATTATTGTGCTTCTTCTTTCGTTGCATGACCTATGGAGGAGAGAGAGAGAGAGAGAGAGAGAGAGAGAGAGAGAGAGAGAGAGAGAGAGAGAGAGAGAGAGAGAGAGAGAGAGAGGGGTTTCATGATTTCATCCACCGACTTCTGACAATCAGGTTGCCGACTATGCCTTATTATTTATTTGCTCAAATTTTTATGATTTTGCTGATCGAGTCTACCGTATTATTATTATTATTCCTCCGAATTTCACATAAGTACCAACATAATCGAACATCTAGGCCACTAAAGTTAATCTGGTTTGTTTTTTGTTTTTTTATCACTACATAAAATACATAACTTAAAAAAGAAACAAATGAAAAATACAATACGAAAGAAAAGTCACGTCCTGTGGATGCTCGGGGCCGTTCTCGTTGCAAACCACAATGAATTTTTATGTGGGGATTCATTGGGAGTCATCATCATCCTGGGCAGCAGTAGCAGTCATCTCTGGTCTGTAGGCTACGTAGAATATTGAAGTGTAGTGTACTGAAGAGGGAACCACATTTTGATTGGTCAACCTGCCTTTGTGATTGAACGGTGCAGACCAACCTGCCTTTGTGATTGAGAACGGTGCAGACCAACCTGCCTTTGTGATTGAACGGTGCAGACCGACCAGCCTTTGTGATTGAACGGTGCAGACCGACCTGCCTTTGTGATTGAACGGTGCAAACCTGCCTTTGTGATTGAACGGTGCAGCCCAATCTGCCTTTGTGATTGAACGGTGCAGACCAACCTGCCGTTGTGACTGAATGGTGCAGACCAACCTGCCTTTGTGATTGGACGGTGCAGACCAACCTGCCTTTGTGATTGAACGGTGCAGACCAACCTGCCTTTGTGATTGAACGGTGCAGACCAACCTGCCTTTGTGATTGAAAGGTGCAGACCAACCTGCCGCTATCGAGTGAAAACAATAGGAGATCGATCGGTAAGACAGTGCGCGAAAAGTAAAAGCCGTGTCGTGTGGATCATCGCGACACTGTCCTGTCGTGAGTAAACAAAACCATTTTTTTTTAAACAAACAAAAAAAAAATTTAAAAAATAAAAATAAAATAAAATAAAAAAATTAAAAAATAAAAAAAAAACGCAACAAAATACACACAATACCAAAAACAAAACACATACACAAAAAATAAAAGTAAAAGCTTGAGCTTTCATATAGGGCAATATCCACTAAACGTGCTCAAAGCCCTTTACGATAGCGGATAGATGCGTCGAGTGGTGTGGTGTGGTGTTAACCACATTCATCTGAAGTGTTTACCGACTTTCAAGATTGATCCACACGTGCAGTTTGAACGTAGTGGCTTTCGGTTTACCGATATGTAGTTACTTAACAAGGACAAAGAGGAAAAAAATTACAAAATTTTGATTTCCTTTCGATTTAGAGGTTTTCGGTTTATCTAGTTTTTACTGTATTAAGTACATGTCAGCATTATATACGAATATGTACGAAATGGTCGTTTGATGTTATCCGGCTTTCACTTTCAAGATGAGGGTTTCAATTTTTTGCATAAATAACGACCACTGGAAAGATTTGAAGAAAGTTCTCGTTGGCTAATAAATGTTGCTTACCTAATGTAAATGTTACTAGTCTAAGCTCGAAGAAATAAATATCAATGTGAAATTGAACAAATAGGGATCAGATGCAGATTCCAAGAGCAAACCATCAATGTACTTAGTTTGAGATCACCTATAAGTCTCATCCGGACACAAGCACAAAATCCAACAAAGAGGAATACACTCAAATGATTACATTATACATTAAAAATAACAAACATAATAATGCATAACAGAGAGATGATTTACAAGGAAAAAAATATCATCTCCCAAAACAATAACTTGTTTGTTTTTTGTTTTTAAGGGTTTTACGGCGCTTGCAACACATTTAGGTTATATCAGCGCCAGTAAAAAGGAAGAAAATGGGATAGTAAAAAGTTCTAGAATTACAATTAAAGCACCCAAGAAAAAGTAAGACAAAGGGGAACTGAGAACAAATAGGGATGAGATTTAGATTCCAAGAGCACACCACCAATGTACTTAGTTTGAGATCACCTATAAGTCTCATCCAGACACAAGCACAAAATCCAACAAAGAGGAACACACTCAAATGCTTACATTATACATTCAAAATAAAAATAATAATAAATAACAGAGAGATGATTTACAAGGAAAAAAATATCATCTCCCAAAACAATAACTATGCATTTGACTGCTTCCCTCCCAGCTAGGATTCCGGCCAGTGCCAGGACAAAACCAAGTAACCTCATTCCGAGACAAAGACAGAAAGCATGTTGGAAAACAGATATAAGGGGGTAGAAGACGCAGTATGTACCTCCCTGCCCGCAATGGGAGGTCAGGATACCCACCCAGAAATGTCGGAATGAAATAGACGTAGTGGTAGTAGTCGTAGTAGTAGTAGTAAGAGTAGTAGTAGTAGTAGTAGTAGTAGTAGTAGTAGTAGTAGTAGTAGTAGTAGTAGTAGTAGTAGTAGTAGTAGTAGTAGTAGTAGTAGAATTAAAAAATTACCCCAAATACCGGAGCATACTCAATGTCTCAATTGTTTCTATGTTATATGTTTGTGTTGAGGATATTGGCAATTAAGCTTAATTGCTGGCCAACTAACTTCGCGGAATTTTGTGTGTTGGATCGTGGGTAGCTCATACGGTAGAGTCACGCTCTTCCCAGCCAGGCGGAGTTGTCGTACCAGTAAGGTCGCGGGTTCAAACCTCCATCACCGCCGCGAAATTTTTATTCTCTATTGTCTTCTGGCACTTTCCTACTCACTTTATCTCTTGTTGTTATCAACATAAGTGCCTGCTCCACTCACTTTTTCTGTAGTAGAAGTAGTAGTAGTAGTAGTAGTAGTAGTAGTAGTAGTAGTAGTAGTAGTAGTAGTAGTAGCAGTAGTAGTAGTAGTAGTAGTAGTAGCAGCAGCAGCAGCAGCAGCAGCAGTAGTGTAGTAGTAGTAGTAGTAGTAGTAGTAGTAGTAGTAGTAGTAGTAGTAGTAGTAGTAGTAGCAGCAGCAGCAGCAGTAGTAGTAGTAGTAGTAGTAGTAGTAGTAGCAACAGCAGCAGTAGTAGTAGTAGTAGTAGTAGTAGAAGTAGTAGTAGTAGTAGTAGTAGTAGTAGTAGTAGTGTAGTAGTAGCAGCAGCAGCAGCAGCAGCAGTAGTAGTAGTAGTAGTAGTAGTAGCAGCAGCAGCAGCAGCAGTAGTAGTAGTAGTAGTAGTAGTAGTAGTAGTAGTAGTAGTAGTAGTAGTAGTAGCAGCAGCAGCAGCAGTAGTAGTAGTAGTAGTAGTAGTAGTAGTAGTAGTAGTAGTAGTAGTAGTAGTAGTAGTAGTAGTAGTAGTAGAATTAAAAAATTACCCCAAATACCGGAGCATACTCAATGTCTCAATTGTTTCTATGTTATATGTTTGTGTTGAGGATATTGGCTATTAAGCTTAATTGCTGGCCAACTAACTTCGCGGAATTTTGTGTGTTGGATCGTGGGTAGCTCATACGGTAGAGTCACGCTCTTCCCAGCCAGGCGGAGTTGTCGTACCAGTAAGGGGCGCGGTTCAAACCTCCATCACCGCCGCGAAATTTTTATTCTCTATTGTCTTCTGGCACTTTCCTACTCACTTCATCTCTTGTTGTTATCAACATAAGTGCCTGCTCCACTCACTTTTTCTGTAGTAGAAGTAGTAGTAGTAGTAGTAGTAGTAGTAGTAGTAGTAGTAGTAGTAGTAGCAGTAGTAGTAGTAGTAGTAGTAGTAGCAGCAGCAGTAGTAGTAGTAGTAGTAGTAGTAGTAGTAGTAGTAGTAGTAGTAGTAGTAGTAGTAGCAGCAGCAGCAGTAGCAGTAGTAGTAGTAGTAGTAGTAGTAGTAGTAGTAGTAGTAGTAGTAGCAGCAGCAGCAGTAGTAGTAGTAGTAGCAGCAGCAGCAGCAGCAGTAGTAGTAGTAGTAGTAGTAGTAGTAGTAGTAGTAGTAGTAGTAGTAGTAGTAGTAGCAGCAGCAGCAGCAGCAGCAGCAGTAGTAGTAGTAGTAGTAGTAGTAGTAGTAGTAGTAGTAGTAGTAGTAGTAGTAGTAGTAGTAGTAGTAGAATTAAAAAATTACCCCAAATACCGGAGCATACTCAATGTCTCAATTGTTTCTATGTTATATGTTTGTGTTGAGGATATTGGCTATTAAGCTTAATTGCTGGCCAACTAACTTCGCGGAATTTTGTGTGTTGGATCGTGGGTAGCTCATACGGTAGAGTCACGCTCTTCCCAGCCAGGCGGAGTTGTACCAGTAAGGTCGCGGGTTCAAACCTCCATCACCGCCGCGAAATTTTTATTCTCTATTGTCTTCTGGCACTTTCCTACTCTCTTCATCTCTTGTTGTTATCAACATAAGTGCCTGCTCCACTCACTTTTTCTGTAGTAGTAGTAGTAGTAGTAGTAGTAGTAGTAGTAGTAGTAGTAGTAGTAGTAGTAGTAGCAGTAGTAGTAGTAGCAGTAGTAGTAGTAGTAGTAGTAGTAGTAGTAGTAGCAGCAGCAGCAGCAGCAGTAGTAGTAGTAGTAGTAGTAGTAGTAGTAGTAGTAGTAGTAGTAGTAGTAGTAGTAGTAGTAGTAACAGCAGCAGCAGTAGTAGTAGTAGTAGTAGTAGTAGTAGAAGTAGTAGTAGTAGTAGTAGTAGTAGTAGTAGTAGCAGCAGCAGCAGCAGTAGTAGTAGTAGTAGAAGTAGTAGTAGCAGCAGCAGCAGCAGCAGCAGCAGCAGTAGTAGTAGTAGTAGTAGTAGTAGTAGTAGTAGTAGTAGTAGTAGTAGTAGTAGTAGTAGTAGTAGTAGTAGTAGTAGTAGTAGTAATGATACTGGTTTGTAACTTGAGGAATAGACGATGGGTGGCCAGCCTAGTACTAGTAGCGATAGTTTGATTTCATGTAAAGGCAGCCGAAAGACTATGATTTCATGTGGCACGGTTGTGGTTGTGGCTCTTGTTTGTTTGTTTGTTTGTTTTTAAGGGTTTTACGGCGCTTGCAACACATTAAAGTCATTTCAGCGCCAGTAAAAAGGAAGAAATTGGGATAGTAAAGAGTTCTAGAATTACAATTAAAGCACACAAGAAAAGGTAAGACAAAGGGGAACTGGTATCAAACAAATAGGGATCAGATGTAGATTCCAAGAGCATACCACCAATGTACTTTGATATCACCTCACTCTTAGTCTCATCCGGACACAAGCACAAAATCCAACAAAGAGGAATACACTCAAATGCTTACATTATACATTCAAAATATCAAATATAATAAAACATAACAGAGAGATGATTTACAAGGAGAAAATATGATTTCCCAAAACAATAACTATGCATTTGACTGTTTCCCTCCCAGCGAGGACTCCGGCCAAGGACAGGACAAAACCAAGTAATCTCATTCCAAGACACAGACAGAAAGCATGCTGGAAAACAGATATAAGGGGACAGAAGACACAGTATGTACCTCCCTGCCCACTATGGGAGGTCAGGAACCCCACCCAAAGGTTATGACTCTCAGCTGTCTTGGAAGTAGTATGGTGTTAAGAAAATGAAGATAGCGATTTCATGTGATTCGTTAGCACACAGTTCGATGGTTCAGATCCTTCGTCAACTCAGGTACCTCGACCACCCACGTAAAGGAAGTGTTGGTGAAAGTATTAACGTCAGAAGGCTTTATATATATATATATATATATATATATATATATATATATATATATATATATATATATATATATATATAGTGTGCGCTTGGCTAAGAAGGTCACACATTGCCATCAGGAAGTATAACGGACCAACGCACAAAACTATGTGTGACCTTAAATGTTTCGTTTATACATAATCTGGTTAATATTAATACAGTTTAGTGAGAATTACTCATAAACGCGGATGGCAAAAAACAATAACAAAGACCCAAGTGACATCACCTTCATTCTATCTATTCAATTTATGGAGTTTATTGAATAAAGCAAAACATCAAAATATAAAACGTACAAAATGTATAATAATAGTAATAAACATTTTGTGCGGCTATGTGGTCTAGTGGTATGACACTCGCTTTCGGATCGGAAGGTCCTGGGTTCGAGTATCGCGCTCGGCGCATAGTTGAGTCCTTGGAAAAGGCTCTTTACTCACATTCTCTCACCGTACTCCGGTGTAAAATGAGTACCTGGCCGTTAACAGCGTTATCTTTGTAGGAAAAATTGTAAGATCACCTAACAGGCGGCATGTCTCGTTCTATTTGTTGCATGTTGCTGTAGGCCAAGGACCCTTTGTAAAGCGCTTTGTAATATCGCCTAACAGGCGTCATGTCCCGTCCTACATGTTAAACGTTGTTGTTGACCAGGGACCCCTTGTAAAGCGCTTTGAACACATTTAGTGGATATTGCGCTATATAAAAGCTCAATTTAAAAAAAACATGTTTTTTAATAGCAACGCGGACCTCAGGGAAGGCACCTACGTCACTACAATAACATTGATGGGAAATGGTTAGAATAGAATAATGGGAATTCCCGTTTGGGAGTTTGACATGGTCAACATAAAATGACAATAAATCACAAAATTCAATACATAAATATCAATGAATTGTTCCAGGTGAAAATGTGGCATCATAATAATATTCATACAAATTGGCGGGTAAAACAGCACGTTTTTTAAAATTATGTAATACATAAATATGTTTTTGTTTGTTTGTTTTAAAGGGTTTTACGACGCTTGCAACACATTTAGGTTATATCAGCGCCAGTAAAAAGGAAGAAAATGGGATAGTAAAAAGTTCTAGAATTACAATTAAAGCACCCAAGAGAAAGTAAGACAAAGGGGAACTGGGAACAAATAGGGATCAGATGTGGATTCCAAGAGCAAACCATCAATGTACCTAGTTTGAGATCACCGTACCAATCAGTCTCATCTGGACACAAGCACGGCCCCCACTAAGAGGAATACACTCAAATGCTCACATTATAAATTATAACAAATATAATAATACATAACAGAGAGATGATTTACAAGAAAAAAAATATCATCTCCCAAAACAATAACTATGCATTTGACTATTTCTCTCCCAGCCAGGACAAAACCAAGCAATCTCATTCCAAGACGAAGACAGAATGCAAGTGTGGAAAACAGATATAGGGGGATAGAAGACACAATAAGTAGGTACCTCCCTGCCCACTATGGGAGGCAGGAACCCCACACAGACATGGATAATGAAGATGAGGATGAGTCATCAGAGTGTGACACACCACCCCTGACATATGAGTCATCAGAGTGTGACACACCACCCCTGACATATGAGTCATCAGAGTGTGACACGCCACCCCTGACATATGAGTCATTAGAGTGTGACACACCACCCCTGACATATGAGTCATCAGAGTATGACACGCCACCCCTGACATATGAGTCATCAGAGTGTGACACACCACCCCTGACATATGAGTCATCAGAGTGTGACACACCACCCCTGACATATGAGTCATCAGAGTGTGACACACCACCCCTGACATATGAGTCATCAGAGTGTGACACACCACCCCTGACATATGAGTCATCAGAGTGTGACACACCACCCCTGACATATGAGTCATCAGAGTGTGACACACCACCCCTGACATATGAGTCATCAGAGTGTGACACACCACCCCTGACATATGAGTCATCAGAGTGTGACACACCACCCCTGACATATGAGTCATCAGAGTGTGACACACCACCCTGACATATGAGTCATCAGAGTGTGACACACCACCCCTGACATATGAGTCATCAGAGTGTGACACACCACCCCTGACATATGAGTCATCAGAGTGTGACACACCACCCCTGACAAACACTGAAAAACTTGACATGCTCGACGTCACTTTATCTGAGAAGAATGCTTGACAGATGATCTACAAACATTGGCGAGATTGGAGACAAGGGTTTATATACGGCTTGCACACAATAGAAAGCAATCAACGACTCATGATTACTATTCTTACAAACAATAATGTCACATCTTGTTGTCGACAAAACATGAAACAGAAAAGAAAATAAGAGTAAGAGGAAAAAAAAAGCAACCAAATAAAAAAATTAAAAAATACAAAACAAAAAAACTTCTCATGAGGCCTTATCTTGAACATGAAGGTCCCAAGTCCGTAGTAAGTTCAGAGAGGAATGTCCTACATAAAAGTAAAAGGCACTTGCAAGCTGGTGCTTGGATGTTGTCTTTTAGTTTCTCCGCTTAAATCGCACACTCCGCTTAAATGACACACCTAACCAAATCCCGAGGGTGTGCAATTAAGTGGAGCCGACTGTACAAGAGAAAAACAAATCCATCCTTAAAAAAATCAGCTTGCTCTCCACTGGGGATCGAACCTCAGACCTCCTGATTACCAGTAATCTACTATCCTACCAGTTATCTGGAGGTGTTGTCCTGTCTGTCACTGTTTCATACACAGTTTTCGTTCAGATCCGTAGCTTCTTACACCAGTGCCTGCTCACTGATTTGTAACTTTGATTTACTCTATCCAACTTGTGCTGTCAAATGTTCTGGATGGAATTTGTTCATATGAGACTTATAATACCGTTTGTCATGGAAACTTTTCTCACATTTCTCACAGGTAAATCTTTTCTCCTTTGAGTGAGTCCATAAATGTGTTCTCCAGGATTTCTTATGACCAAAGGCTCTTCCACAAATGGAACATTCATACGGTTTCAATCCAGAATGGGTAACCATGTGGCTAACCTGTTTAAACTTATCTTTAAATTGCTTCCCACAAATGTGGCATACGTATATTTTCAAAGCAGGTGGACTTGGACTGTGTTTAAATCTGCGGTGGTTGTACAAAGACGACCTACAACTGAAACGCTTTCCACAATCTTTGCAGTGAAGTGCATTCTCATCCTTGTGCAAAATTTTATGGTTGACATATCTAGTAACAGTATAGAACGACTGTCTACATACGGAACAATGGAATGGTTTTTCATTCAGATGGACAGTTTTCAAATGTGACTTAAATTCTACAGAGGAGAAAGCTACACCATCTTTACATAAAGGGCAATGGTTTTCCTGGTTGAACTCTAAGCTGTGAGTGGATAACAAATGTAAGGCATATGTAATGTTACTTACAAAATATTTTTTACAAAGACAACAACTGTATCGTGTATATTTAGTTAAATTATAAAAATTATGATGGCTATCATTACGACTGCCAGATTCAGATTCAGTTGAGTGATTCTGTTCATGAAGAATTAAGTTACAATATTTAAGGTACCCTTTTCCACAAGTTGAACACGTATATGGATATGATTTATTATGAACTCTACTTTCATGATAAGTTCGATCAAAGTTATAGCGAAATGTTTTAGGACACATAGAGCACTTGTACAGTTTTTCACCACTGTGTGATTTCATATGTCTTTTTAAAGCACGCACGTTAAATTTTTTTCCACAAATTGGACACTCTTCCTGTTTAGGAATATGATTTAAATGTTTATGCTTGTGACTGGACATGCTTGAAACTGTTTGAAAAGTCTTGCCACAGATCTCACACATAGATACTATACCAGTTACTCTACCAGTTACATGCGTACAAATCATGTGTTTCTCAAGCCGATCCTTGGTCATAAATTCCTTGCCACACTCTGTGCATTTTTGAGGTCCATTCTTGTCAAATTCTTCATGACATTTCATGTGTCTGCGTAGACTATACAAACTTGAGAACTTCTTGCCACATCGTCTACATTTATTTGGTTCATTCTCACCAAATTCTCGGTGAAGTCGAAGGTGCTCTGTAAATTTGGTATAACAATTGAAAGTCATACTGCAAATGCTACATTGAGGCCCACAGGAATGAATAACTTCCATATGTTTGAAGAGTGTTTGCATACAAAAGAATTCTTGTTCACACAAATTACATTGATGTTTCTTTTGATCTCTCTTTTGATATTTCTTTGTATCTTTAGATTCATGCTGTGAAAGGTGTCGTTGCCAACTTTTTTGAGATTTCAATTTTTTACCACATATTGCGCACAAATATTTATTTTCATTTTCAAGCTTTTTTGCTAAATATGTTCTTAGAGAAGCTTTGATATTACAGTGTTGATCACCAATCGGACAGACTAGAGGATCACTAGCATTAAGGCTTTTTGGGTAATGATCTAATTCCAACCCGTTTGTAATTGTTTCATTTAACTTTTTATGACAAGTATCCACCCCCTCAGCAGGTGATGAATCAGCTGTCTTGTTTCCATTGTTAAATAATTCCGATTGAGGACCACAAGAGTAAAATAGTGTCATGGGTTTGAGTTTAAAATTTTGCAGATACTGCTCTAACTCTGACCTGCTCTGAATTGTTTTATTCAACACTTTATCGCATGTATCAGGTTTGTTTTCATCATTATTTTTCATTCCCGTTTGGTTAGAATGACAGTGGTCCATTCTTTGAAGACCATCATTTGCTGCTGTTTGTATAGAACTTGTCTTGGTAACCTCTGAATACGGACTTGATGCACATTCATTTTCATATTCCTGTAAGTGATAGAAATAGGCAGAAATTGAAAAAAAAAATAAGCACCAAAAAAGTGTATGAATGCTGAAAATGCTTTAATAATAGAAATTTAATTATGCATACAAACAATCCTCAACAAAATGTGAACCATGAATGAAAATGCATAAAAATACACGATTTTTTACGTAAGGTTGGCACCACTGTAATTCTCAAGTTTGTATTAATTTTAAATTGATGCTTGCATCTTGAAGAATCCTTTAAATTTCACTAATATTTCTCTCAACAATTTTCATATAATTTAATATCAAGTACCCTAAATACCCAGAATCTGTGCAACATTGATGAAATTTTAATTTGACTTTGACATTCAAAAGTTTCAAAGTGTACTCTTGAATAAATGTAGGTTTTGAAGGAAGAAAATAATTCAAGAGCAGCACATATAAGCTGCTGGACAATGGGACACTGGACAAAGGGACATCAACCATTGCCCTCGATTTTGTCAACCCCAATCAACATAAGAGTCATTATTCGACAATTGTATTCTCTCTATATAAATATACGAAGCTTGGGCTTAACCAAGAACACACACACAAAAAAAGTTTTTTTAAAAAGGGGAAAAAATGTGGGTCAAGAGCATTTTTGTCTTTCCCCAAGCACTCAAACTTACACCATAAACAGTAGGATTTGAACTTGCAAACTGAAAGTTATAAAAACAGTGTAACTTTTTACCACTACCACTCGACCAGAAACACTAAATTTGCACAAAAAACCCCACACCAATCTCTTTTAAATGAGCTTTTACTTTTACATAGCGTAATATTCACAAGGGGTCCCTAACCAAAATAGCCACCCTTAACAAGTAGGACGAGACATGACATCTGTTTAGTTGATATCAAAATTTTGTTCCAACATAGTCAAATCTGTACTATTAAAAGCCAGGTACTCATTTTACACCTGAGTACAGTGAAAGAATGTGAGTGAAGAGCCTTTTCCAAGGACTGAACTATGCGCTGCTCAAAAACAGGAGGAACCCTGGACCTTCCAGTTTGAAGGCTGGTGTCATACTACAAGACCACATAGCCCAAACTCTCGACTATCTACTTCTCGATGACACCCAAATTTAAAGAGAGCTGTCAGTGACATGTAACCAAGAAACACTGAAAAGTAGAAAACGGTAGGGGCTGCCTGAAGCTGGTGATCGTGAAAATACTAACGAAAGAGTGAAAATGGAGAGGCTTCGTATGGGAACAAAACAGACAATGGACGTTTCGGGTACAAACCCTTCATCAGCACAACAATACACAAATTAATGTGGAAAACAAATAAAATAAACCCCTTGTAAAGCAATTTGAGCACGTTTAGTGGATATAACGCAATATAAAAGCTCAATTATTTATTTAAAAAAAAAACAGAAATGGACATTTCATTTTCTTTAAGCGGAACAACCAGCACTACATAAAATATAAAAATACTTACAGCATTTTTCCCTGATCCGTGTGACGTCACAGGAGTTTGCTGGGCTGAGAGTGGGGTAGGAATGCTGGGTTGAGAACTGCTGTTGTCGCTCGTTACAATGGCATCGGAAGACACGGTGAAGGACGAAGATGATGTGTCAGCATTGGCTCTGACTGATGGCATACAAGTGGAGGAGAAGCCTGAAGAGACGTTTGTCTGTGATGTCAATGTGCTGGTAGCCGCACTCATTATAGACGCGCTGTGCGATGTGGTGGTAGCTAAACAGGATGTTATTATGACAGACGATGACACTGTTGTAATAATATCATTGATAGAGGATGATAACGAGGAGGATTGTATTGATATGGCCGAAGTTGTCGTGACGCACACGTTAGTGCTCTTGTTATTTCTACTGTTGGATGCTGTTAAGGGTGGATCGAAGAATGAAAACGCCGGTTTCGTATCCTGTGGTTCCTGCTTTATCACTGCTAAAGGTTCCTGTTTAATGAATTTGCCGGCTAAAGTTGAAATTTGTTGATTCTTAACCTGGACAAAATGTGCCTGACTGGATAACGAGGGAGAGACTTGGGGAAGGGACTGAGACGATGATACGGGTACTACAGAAGTCTTCAAAGAGGCCATGCCGGCCTTCACAAAAACATGACTGCCCGATTGCTGAACGGGTGTGGTTGAAGTGGTTGTTAACGTAAATGATTTTTGGCTCGATGCGCTGATGTTGATGTTATCCGCTTTTAATTGACTGACGTTTGTTGCAACCATTTGTGATTTTGTTCGATTGTTGACATGGTCGGCGTGTGATGAAGATTTGTTATTCCTTGGTTGCTGAGCTTGGCCAGTGGCCGAGATGTTTATATTTGGCCGAGGAATTGTGGTAGTCGATGGTGATGATGAGTTATGTTGGGCGGTGGTAGGTTTTGAATTTATGTTTGAAGTCAGTAAAGGCGTGTTTGATACCTGTTGTTTTAAAACTAACTGTCCATCTGCAGACACTACATACACTTGACCTGTTGGTGTTATTAATTGCTGGTTAACCTTTTGACCCTGTTGAATGTTTGTGATGTTGATATTATTCGTAATTTGCTGCGAGTTTGTTGAGGTATTTATCATATTTCCACTGTTTCGATTTAAGTTGTTATTTACAGTAACATTGACGATTGGCTGATTTTGCTTGCTTTGTTTAGATTTTGATGCTTTCACTCTTGATTTTGGAGCGGGTTGTGGTTTAGACTTTGGAAAAGGGGCGGGGCTGATGGTAGGTTTGGGAGGAGTGGGAACTGGGGCAGGGATGATAACAGGTGTTATCGTGTTATTGATATTGCTATCATTACTCGTATTACTATCACCCATAGTGTCAGCAAGAAAGTTTAAGTCATCCTCCTCGATTGAATCACAGTCAATACTGGACATTTTGAGAGCTTGCTCTCGGATATTGCTGTGATTGCTGACTTTTCCTACACCTCCACCCCCACACAGGTCATCAAATACGTTGTCTGGAGTGGGGGTAGCGGTGGTCGTATCAGTTGCTCCGGGGCTGTTGTTGGCATTGCTTTGAACCTGGAGTTGAGGAATGGCCGCCGCTAAACCACCCAGCAGCTGATTGGTCGTGTTGGGTTGCAACATACCTTGGTTGTTGATTAGGTTCATCAACGTATTCTGGTTAATCTGAAAATAAAAAAAGTTTATGCGAGTTAATAAAAAATACGAGTCAGAGAACAAATTGTAATTAGCAACCAGTCCTGTGCATAGCATAGTAAAAAGTAGTGATATAACGATAACGCTAAAAGAAAGTTGTAGACGATCTGTGTAACGTTAGCAGACATGCCAAATTGAAAACTTCAAATTTAGTAATTTTTATGTCAATTTTTTGTAATTTGACAAGGAAATTCGTAATTTATGAAATTGTGTATGAACAACCACAATATGATTCTTATTATCATTATTATAGTAGTAATAATAGTAGTAGCAGTAGTAGTAGTAGTAGTAGTAGTAGTAGTAGTAGTAGTAGTAGTAGTAATTTAGTAGTAGTAGTAGTAGTAGTAGTAGTAGTAGTAGTAGTAGTAGGAGTAGTAGTAGTAGTAGGAGTAGTAGTAGTAGTAGTAGTTGTTCTTCTCAGGGTGAGGTGACTTGCTCAAGGCCACACAGCGCAGTGGTGGGTGATCGAATTTGGTACCTTCCAGATAAGAAGCAAAGACCTACCGCTGAGCCAAGCTGAACGGAAAGAATTGACGCAGACGACAACAGAAGAATCCAAGATGGCCCATAGCATGGGAAAAGTCTCAAAATTAAAGGAAAAAAACAAAAAAAACTTGACGAGTTGGTTCAACGGTACGGTCTTTGCTTCATTCCCAAAAGATACAGAATTCGATCAGCCACCGCTGCGCTGTGTGGCCTTGAGCAAGTCACCTCGCCCTAGCTCAATTTGCAGCGCTGCACTGTGGCTGACACCTGGGTTATTCCAGTTTTCCCTTGGAATAGACGCTAGAGACAAATTTCCCCGATGGGATGAATAAAGGGAATTTATTTATTTATATATTTTTAAAAATTTAATTGAACAATGTTTGAATTATAAATATTCTGGCTAAATTAGAATTTTAAAAAAGGGTTTCTTTTCTTTTAGTGAATGTACGACCATATTATTCCCAAATTCTTGTTACCAAAAGGAATGAATTGATAAGAACGATAAGAGACATCCCAGTATGATGATTAAGAAGTGAAAGGCCAGGAGTTTTATAAGTTAATACAAAGCCTAAGAAAAAGAAAATCTAAAAACTAATTATTTCTCTCAAAGAAAACACAAATGTTTTCATTCAGTTAATAAAAACATATTATTGATGTGCACAGTGTACATTAAGTGCAAAGAAAGCCCTCTTCCTGTCCAAATCCTTGGGGCATGATGAGATATATGCTGAAAACACACTCAGGGGAGGTAAAATCGAACCAGTAAATAAAACAGACCTACTAACTCTTGACATTCCAAAAGTGGAATCAGAACGTCAGAAAATAGGAATTTATATTTATGTATATTATTTCCTGTACATTTTAAAAGATTTATAGTTTTCATACCTCATTATTATCATCACCATCTTTGTCTGAGATAGTTTGTTGTGCATTCAAGTCCTCAACGTTGTCTGCGAGTTTCTCTGATTCAATGTCGAGATGCTGAATGGACTCCACGTCAGATATTTCAATGTCATAAACCTGAGTCAATCATAAAATGTAGAGTTAAAAAACTAGAAAAAAATTCTAAACAATTTGCATGTTTCAGGCGTTACATAACAAGTCATTGAAAATGTTAAGAAGCGCTGGTTTCAGTACTGTGTTGCTGTTTGTAGGCTGACTGGAAGGGTTGTTCCAAACTGTTGTTCTTAAGATGAGATGATAATTGTGTCAGTACTACCTTCTCCAAACATTTTGACAAAAAAGATATATTTGATACAGGACGACAATTTAATATATTGTGGTCCAGTGATGGTTTCTTCAGAAGTGGTTTGACGAGGGCACTTTTAAAACACGATGGAACTTCGCCAGTTAGTATGGATGTATTTATGATCTATGTAATGGATAATTATTATTATTTTTATTATTATTATTATTATTATTATTATTATTATTATTATCATCATCATCATCATTTTACTATTACTAGTAAAATGATCAGGATGATGAGCTTGAGCAGAAGCAATTTGGTTATACTATTTTTATTGAAGATATAGACACTTTCTGCTATCTCGGGAGTATAATTGACAAGGATGGAGGAAAAGCACAGGCTGCATTCACATCTCTGAACAGAGTTTAGAGAACTAAAGATATCTCCCTTCGACTAAAGCTAAGACTTTTCCACTCAAACGTGAAGTCTGTCCCACTGTATGGATGTGAAAACTTGGAAGGCATCACAGGGATGTATAAGGAGGATACAGATTTTCGTAAACAGGTGCATGCGTAAGCTACTCAGAATAAAATGGATGGATAGAATTAAGAACGAAGAAGTATGGAAAAGAACACAGCAGAAACCAGTGGGAGAGGAATTAGGATGAAGACGATGGAGGTGGATTGGACACACCCTTAGAAAGAATGACTCCACTATAGCAAAGAAAGTATTGGACTGGAACCCTCAGGGCAGAAGATCAAGGGGAAGGCCACGAGGAACATGGAGAAGAATTAACGAAGCTGATATACAGAAAAGTGATAAGACATCGTTCCAAAATGTTAGCTCAAGATAGAGAAGGATGAAAACTGTTTGGCCTATACCCTGACCCAGGGTGAAAAAGGCAATGATGATGATGATGATGATGGTGATGATGATGATGGTGATGATGGTGATGATGATTATGATGATGCTGATGATGATGGTGATGATGAATCTTTCTGGTCCAACAGTGTTGGCTTTATGATATTTTTTGAGCTCATAAACATTAAAAAAAAAAATTAGCTTTTATATAGCGCAATATCCACTAAACATGCTCAAAGCGCTTTACAAGGGGTCCCTGACCAACAGCAACATTTAATATGTAGGACGAGACATGACGCCTAGTAGGCGATATTACAATTTTTCGGACAGAGACAACGCTGTTAATGGCCAGGTACTCATTTTACACCTCAGTACGGTGAGAGAATGTGAGTAAAAAGTCTTCTCCAAGGACTCAACTATGCGCTGAGTGAGGCTTGAACCTAGAACCTTCCGATCCGAAAGCGGATGTCATACCACACACATACCACTAGAAAAACATAGCCGCACAATCAGGGCTTTAACAGGATTCCAATGTAGTGCTGAAACGGCCAGACTTGTATTTCATCATATTTTACCTCTTTTCCATTCGTCAAGATGTGGATTAATTCTTGAACTTTGTCCACTTCCTGTTTAATGTCAGGGATCTTTGTAGAATCTATCCATAGATACAGCAAATCCACATTAATTCTGCATTAAAAAAAAAAAGAAAAAAAAAAAAACACAAGAAGAAAAAGCCACTTAATGAAATGCCTGTGAATTACAAACGAGCTTTTATATCGCACAATATCCACAAAACATGCTCAAAGCGCTTTACAAGGGGTTCCTGACCAACAGCAACACATTAACATGCAGAACGAGACATGACGCCTGTTAGGCGATATTACATTTTCCCCCCGACAGAGACAACGCTGTTAATGGCCAGGTACTCAAATTACATCTGAGTACGGTGAGAGAATGTGAGTAAAGAGCCTTTTCCAAGGAATCAACTATGCGCCGATTGAGGCTCGAACCTAGGACCTTCTGATCCAAAAGCGAGTGTCGTACCACGAGACCACATAGTTGAAATGATGTGATTTGATCAGTTGCGAGGCTATCTACACAACCCAATATTAAAACGTAGGGAGGTCTTTTTTCTTTTTCCTGTTCATTGATGACTCTGCATTATTAGTGTGTTTCAGACAATGTAACTGGTGCTGCTCGAAGCTCGAATTAATAAATAACAATGTGAAATTGAATGTAAGTTTCAATTTAATACACAAAAACAGCAGATAAAATGGACGTTTCAGGTTTCCCCTTTATCAACAAAACAGGATGAATGAAACACTACAGACGAATGTGGTAGTGGCGTTGTTAAGATGAATAAACAAAGACATTGATGACAATCAATAAATGGCTGCTGACCGGTATGTGCTGTGTTCTTAGTTGAAAGATGATGATTTAGAATGGATTAAGGAAGAAACGATCATATCATAGCTCATCAACAACACACTGTACAACTAGCAGATGAATTAAATCGCAGTAATAGTGATTTAAGTGAGAACAATGTTATAACAACAACCTTGCTTCACCTTGCAGGGGTCCCGCTAGCTCAGTTGGTAGAGCACTCGCTTCACAAGCAAAATGACCGAGATAGATCCTGGGTGCAATCAAGATATTTTCTGACCCCCCATGTCCACCCCAGCAATGATTGGGTATCTGGGTCTAATAGATCTGGTAGAAAGTACTTTACAAAAGACTAGTGTCCTATCCAAAGGGTAGCATGAAATTGCTATTGTCTGTTTCATGCTCTAGAAACCAGGCAACAAACTCCGACTCGATGGCTCTGAAGGACTAATTTTTTAAAAAATAATTTATTTTTTTACCTTGAAAGTTCTTTCAACTGTTGAAATGTTCCATACAGGTACAGATACTCCTTCACCAGTTTCATCACTTCACAGTCTTTAAAAGGTCTCTGTATCTTCAAAACTGAAACAAGTCATGGATTCAAGTGTAATGAACTGATACAGGGCTCGACTGAGAGATTTATTACTGTATTAATTAATAATCATTATTTTTTAAATATGCAGAGAACGTATTCTGTGGTTCCGTGAACTCGCTCTCAGGAAACACTTAAAAACTTATTTATTTCGAGAATTCTTAATTTATTAGTTATTTTATTTGAGCAGACGATGATCACAGGATATGTATATATATATATAATACTTTATTTTTTAAATATGTTAAATAGTTGGATGGTGGAAGGTTTGTGTGTGTGTGTGTGTGAGAGAGAGAGAAAGAGAGAGAGAGAGAGAGAGAGAGAGAGAGAGAGAGAGAGAGAGAGAGAGAGAGAGAGAGAGAGAGAGAGAAAGAGAGAGAAAGAGAGAGAGAGAGTGAGAGAGAGAGAAATTTGAATGGATAGAAGTTATTATTATGCGCCTAGAGCTTTATTGTATCGAGGAGTGGCCGCAATATAAATAATTATTCTTCCACCTCCTCTCCACCTGGCCAGTAAAAACGTTTTCTCTGTTGAAAATAAAATTGTAATAGCACCTTATACTTATATACAGGGCTGTCTACTTGAAATGTCAAAAATTTGTAATTTCCGAGGAAAAAAAGAAAAAGTCACTTTAAATAGCTTTAGAAATAAATAATTTGCCCTCAGCATGTCCTGATTGTAGGTTCTGAGGAAGAAAACTTTCCTTTTCAACAAGATTTATTGAGTCAAAGAGACGAATGCAGTTCTGTAGCTGGAGTCCAAAATTTCTAGGAATATGTCGTAGTACTAGGCAGGTTTGCTTATAGGTCTCATGTTTCGTCCTACCTGTAAAGTATTGCTGTTGGCTTGGGACCCTTTGTAAAGCTTTGAGCACATTTAGTGGATTATGCGATGGATAAAAGCTCAAGTTCTTCTTGCGATTTTCTTCAAAATAAACTTACCTTGCCCTCTATTCTCCATTTTGGAATTCCTTTGTGAATTGGGATCTTCCACTGCATTGTGGTCCGTATCCTTCAAGGTTGTTCCAATTTGCTCAGCAGAATGGGAATCATTGATGTCGATAAGAATGGTACCGATATCATCACCGATATCTTCATCATCATCATCTGAATCTGTGAAGATATGCCTCTCTCCATCTGAAATACGTGTTTTGGCTTAAAATGAACCATGGAACTCAAGAATAAAAGAACTATAAATATGTGTTTTTTGGGCTTAAAATGAACTATAGAACTCAAGAATAAAAGAACTATAAATTTGTGTTTTGGGCTTAAAATGAACTATAGAACTCAAGAATAAAAGAACATTTATATTTAAAGCAGGGTTGAGAGCTGGGTACGATTATTTTTCCTAGAGTTATAATCCTCCAAACAAACAAAAAATCTTGCTAATAAAGTTAACACTCCCCCCCCCCCCCCCCCCCCCACCCATTTTAAATATAAACATACCTTGATGTATAGCAATGTAGTCTTGATGGTACATCAGTTCATATTTATACTAGTCCCCCATATTGTCAAACGGTATGTCAGATAAAGCAACAGTTTTCACATTCATTTGCATTTTTCTCCCAAGCCGAGATTTGCCAGTTTTTGTTTGTTTTTTTTGGTTGGGGGGGTGGGGAGGAGGGGTTTATTAGGCATTACTGGGGCAGTGGCAGGATTTTTCTTTTCCAGCATCCCCCAGGTTTTAACTCACTCAATCCTAGAGATTTTTGCTACTTTTCAAAATTGGAAAAAATGTATTAAAAATGAGCATGTACATAGATAGTTTTATTCAACTAGATACTATTAACCCTCTCGTGTTCAAATTCTTTTTGGGGGAGTAGATAATGAGTTCCCTATATGGCCATGTCAATCATGTAGACATCCTTTGATGATATAAGCCTCCTCTTTGATATCTGTAGTCGCCTTTTCGTTTTCTACGGTCACTCATGGCTAAACTCCGCCCAGAAACCAAATTTCAAACTTTTGTTCTTGTGAGTTCATAAGTTTTTTGACCGAAGAACGATTGGCTACTGAGCATCTTGACCCTTCAACGATTGGTCGTTATGGCAGCTCAGGTGTCAACAGCCGTCAACAATGAATTGAATCACCGTCGATGCAGTGGAAGACGGCCATGGAATAGTTGCGTCACATCGCCACGTTGTTGAATAAATTATCCAGGCATGGTCGATAGGTAAAAAAGCCAAATTATGTTCTAGTTACATTTGAAACAAACAAAGTATATCACTGATCTCGTCTCTTTGAGATATAAAGAATGATATAAAAATCAAGAAAATTGGCCGATAAATAAAAAAGTTGCTAAAAAAAGCTAAAATAAACAAAAGCAATTTTTGAAATCAAATTTATTCGTAAAACAGTTGGTTTTCAACCGATTTTTATGAAACAAAGACCAATGTACTTCTTTTTTCAAGCTGATTTCAGCAATGTGACTTTCAAATTCCTCAGAATTATATTTTTTACTTTTAGATTTTAGCTTTTAGGCCTACTCCATAAGGTGTTATATACCTTGCATAACAATAGCGTAATATATCGACGGGGAGAAGCGTCTTTGTTTCGGCCAGCTGGATAGATAGCCTGTGATTTAAATCGCAATTTCTGAAACGTATTTTCTTTTCTGTCGGCAAATTTATAAAAATCAAAGCTGAAAACACCCTGCGGCAGTGACAGGGCCTGTCATTTCCTTCACAACGATTGGATTTTACTTACTGAGGCCAGTCTTGACTACCCCGCCCATGAATATTATGCCGTTGTCGGTTTTTGTCGGGTTGAATCTTAAAGAGTTAACATGCAAAAACTATAAAACATTAGCTTTGATACAACGCCTATAATTTGTCTCATAAAAATGTAATAAATAGGCATGGAGTAAAAGTAACCTAGGCAAGCTACAGATATAGTCGGTGTTAGGGTTGAGTGAGTTAATGGCTAAAAACTGACAATGCTGGAAATTTCTGGCCAACTTTCAACCTCGACTTAAAGCCTTCTTTAACTGGAACAGTTTTTAAAAAATTTTAAATAGACAAAAAAAATCAGAAAGTCATGCAGAAAAATGGTGATAATGTTTAAGTTTGTGCGGCTATGTGGTCTTGCCGTGTGACACTCGCTTTCGGATCGGTAGGTCCTCGGTTCGAGCCTTGCTCAGCGCAAAGCTGAGTCCTTGGAAAAGGCTCTTTACTCACATTCTCTCACCATACTCGGGTGTAAAATGAGTACCTGGCTGTTAATAGCGCTGTCTCTGTCCGAAAAAAATTGTAATATCGCCTAACAGGCATCATGTTCCATCCTACACGTTACCGTGTTGCTGTTGGCCAGGGACCCTTGTAAAGCACTTTGAGCATGTTTAGTGGATATTGCGCTATATAAAAGCTCAATTTTAAAAAAAGGGGAAACAAACTCACTATCCTCTGGAAATATGGATGGGACAGCACCCGCCAGGAGACTTCGACGCAATTTTAGTTGAACACCTGTCCGATAATCCTCAGGAACAAAGTGATCACTGCAAACTCGAGATATACCAGTCGGCTTCCATAGTTTTCCATCTTCTATTCGGCCTATCCTCCTTAACCACTTCCTTCTAAGCACAGGATTATTGGGAAAACTGTAGAGAGGAAGTCAGACAATTTCAAACAATTAATTCAGACTTACACATTAATATTTTACCCTTAGCAGTATTAAATATGCCTTCAAAACTGTGAATAGATGCTTTGTGGCATCAACGTTTTATTTTTAACACATTGTATTGAATCAAAAATGGCTATTTATTTCTGTTTTTGAAGCCAAAAATTCGTATTTTTACTATTTTTTCATAGTAATAGGCGTGTGGATTCCAATCAAAAGTCAAACAAGCAAAAATCACAAACATCTTTCTCCCTCGTCTCATCCCAAACCCCTGGCATAATGCTGTCGTATTTTGTGGCAGACAAGAAAAGAAGGCTTGTGTTTGGTCTTTTGTGCGGCTATGTGGTCTAGTGGAAGGTCCTGGGTTCGAGCCTTGCTCAGCGCATAGTTGAGTCCTTGGAAAAGGTTCTTAACTCACATGATCTCACCGCACTCAGGTGTAAAATGAGTACCTGGCGGTTAACAGCGTTGCCTCATGTTCGAAAAAGATTGTAATATCGCCTAACAGGCGTCATGTCTCGTCCCACATATTAAGTGTTGCTGTTGGCCAGGGACCATTGTAAAGCGCTTTGAGCACGTTTACTGGATATTGCGCTATATAAAAGCTCAATTTTTAAATTTTTTTAAAAGATTAAATTATAAAAGAAATTTTTAAAATAAAAAGCTAAAAATGACTTTCCAATGGATCAATGGCAGCAGCCTGTTATGGTTTTCACACAACTATGTTATGACGATCGACCCAATCAGCAAAGTCCAGTCCGCACTCGTGCACCGTCGCAAACCCACCAGGTAGCATCGTCACAACACACCGTTTGACTAGATGCTCTGCCGTCTCAGGTTCTTGCCAACAGCTGGTACATGTTGGACATGTAGAAAGACCCCACCGATGAAGTGCACTGGCCGTTAAGGCAGCTCCTCGACTGAAGCCGATTCGCAGCCACCCAATGTCTCCTCTTACTGGTATCAAAGCCTGGCAACTTCTCACCAAGCTTACAGGTGTGTAGGTCCAATGGCAGCAGCAGCTTCTTATGGTTCACACTATTATGTTATGACGATCGACCCAATCAGCAAAGTCCGGTCCCCATTCGTGCACCGTCGCGAACCCGCCTGGTAGCATCGTCACAACACACCTTTCGACTAGATGCTCTGCCGTCTCGGGTTCTTGCCCACAGCGTGGACATATTGGACAGGAAGTTAGACCCCACAGATGTAACGCACTTGCCATTAGGCAGCTCCTTGACCGAAGCCGATTCGCAGCTACCCAGTGTCTCCTCTTACTGGTATCAAAGCCTGGCAACTTCTCACCAAGCTTAGAGGAGTGTAGGTCCCCGCCCCCATGAGGGATTGAATTCGTCCAAACCGACTTCCATCTCGTATGTGCAGCTCTGTCCGGAGTCAGGGATTCTGCGTACAAGGGTTGCCGGGACTTATTTCGGCTCGAAACGGGGGCACCGTTCATTATGCGCATGAGAGGGGTATCCCCATTCCCTCTCTCTTTGATCTTACTCAGCCAGTTTCCCGTAATGGTCTCCCTCAGGACATCGGGGGGCTGGATCGCTGCCATTATCGGGCCCCATTCTCTAGGGGTTGTTGCTAGCGTTCCCGACACTATGTGCATCGACTTGCGAAGTTTTACATCCACCTTCTCAACGTTTCTGCTTCTACCCCAACTGGAACGCAATACTCCGCGGTGGAATAGCATAGTGCCAGGGCGGACGTTCTCAGGAGCGCTTGGCTAGCGCCCCAAGTCGATCCCGCCAGCTTCCTCAGAAGACTGTTGCGTTTCTCTATCTTCCGGGCAACCCCTTCAAGATGAACCCGATAGATAAGGCTGCGATCCAACGTCAACCCTAAATATTTTGGAAGCGGCTCATATGGGAGTGGCTGGTCCCCGACTAGGACATTCAGTTTACGGGTGTGCCAACCACTGCATAAGTGAAATGCAGTGGCCACGGTTTTTGAAGTGTTCATCTTCATCTTGTCAAAGTAGGATTTGAGTCTGGTGACGTCCTCGCTGAGTACGCTCTCGAGACGGGTCCACACTTTACTCTGAGTAACGAGTGCCCAGTCGTCTGCGTATCCCAGCCTCAGGGAGGAAGTGTTCGGCATATCGTTAATGTAAACGTTAAACAACATTGGCGCAAGTACCGACCCCTGAGGGACCCCATTCTTCAATTTCCTTACTTTGCTCGTGACGTCTCCCAGCGCGACGTGGAATTGCCTTTCCCCTAAGATCGAAGAGAACAACTTCAAGGTCTTTTTGCACCTTATGATTTTTGCAAGTTTGAGCATTAACCCATCGCACCAGACTGTATCGTACGCGCTGATAGGTCTATAAACACAGCACCTGTTTGCTGTTTTCTTTCGAACCCATGCTCAATATGCTCTGTAAGGGCAATGACCTGCTCCGTGGTGCACCTCCCTTCCCTGAAGCCTGCCTGCTCGGGTGGCAGGGCAGCGTCTAGGACCGGCCCCCATCGGTTTAATAGAACACGCTCCAACAATTTGTAAAGACAGCTCAGCAGCGATATGGGTCTGTAACTGTCTGCCTCCTTCGCCGGCTTCCCTAGCTTCAGGATGGCAACTATCTTCGCATGCTTCCACACTTGTGGAAGCTTTCCTTTTGCAAGGATGTCAGACATTGCCTCTGCTAGCCAGGCCCGTGCCCTGGGGCCCAGATGCGTCACCATATCGGGATATACACCATCTATCCCTGCTGCTTTGCCGTTCTTCACTTTGCTAATGGCTGCACCCTCTTCTCGGGGACTGAACGTTTTTTTTGTTTTTCTAATAGTGTGGCGCCCGGGGCGAGCAGCTCATGTGGCTCGTTGGCTCGATACCCGGGATGGTCTCGTGACGGTCGACCGGGATTTACACCTTTGCCCTCCTGTGTGCCTCAAGCCCCCTCACCACTGCAAGGTAAAGATCCACGAGGGCAGCTCCAAGCTGGCAACCCGATACATACTACATATTACGCATACATTTTGAAACTCAGAAGAAAAAGTTATTTTACTGTAGAATGAGGATTGAACGTAGACTATGCAAAATAATCCCAAACACCTTATAATAAGAACAGCACAGCTATAAGCACGCTCTGCATGACTCAACATACCTATGGAAAATTTTGGTAGACTGTCTAGTTCCATAATTGTCACGATTTTGACACCCGATGACATTACACCTTCTATTCACCTCCATTCTACATTGATCTGTCTCTCTCTGCAGAATAGAAACATACAAAATGAACATCCTATCATACTTCCAACCATCACTAAGATTGATCGCTAAATAAATAAATAATAAAATAAATAAATTCCCTTTATTCATCCCTAAGGGGAAATTTTTCTTTAGGGTCTATTCCAAGGGAAGACTGGAATAACTCAGGCATCAGCCGCAGTGCAGCGCCGCAAAGTGAGCTAAGGCTAGGTGACTTGCTCAAGGCCACACAAGTAGTCAGGTAGTCGAACTCGGTACCTTTCAGGTACGAAGCAAAGACCGTACAGCTGAGCCAAGCTGTCCCATGATTAAATAATTATTCCCAGATATGTCTGGAACATTGTTGCCCATATATGAAAAGCAACAGCTGTCTCAAATAATGCAACTAAGCTTAGAATATTTGGCTCCATTGTAAAACATGTTCTTTATATGGATCTGAACCCTGGAGGGTCACAAACACCCTAACCAACAACGCCGCAGGATTTTGAAAATCAGATGGCAAGACCACATCTACAACATAGAAATATGGAGAAGGTCACACCAAGAGCCAGTCAACACCCAAATCAGGAGGAAATGGAGAAGGGTTGGCCATCATTGAGAAGACCAGGGAGCAATGTCACCTGCCAAACCCTTGATTGGAACACCCACGAAAAGGGACACGAAAAGTGGGGCGTCTAAGACAGACATGGAGGTGGAGGCAGTCACTGTCAGACGAATTGAAAATAGCAGGCCTCACCAGGGAGGCTACCAACAAGATGGCCAAGGACAGAAGTAGATGGCAGACGCTCGTAGGGGCCATATGGTCCACAAGGAGTGAAGAGGATTAAGTCGAGTAAGCCAATGTCTGGAACTCTTGAACCAGGGCGTATTTCCAAAAGGGCCTCTATGGCTATGTGGTCTAGTGGTATGACACTCACTTTTGGATCGGTAGGTCCTGGGTTCGAGCCTCGCTCGGCGCATAGTTGAGTCCTTGGAAAAGGCTCTTTACTCACATTCTCTCACTGTACTCGGGAGTAAAATGAGTACCTGGCTGTTAACAGCGTTGTCCCTGTCGAAAAAAAAAGTAATATTGCCTAACAAGCGTCTTGTCTCATTCTACATTGTTCCGTATTGCTGTTGGTCAGGGTCCCTTGTATAGTGCCCTGAGCACGTTTAGCGGATATTGCGCTATATAAAAGCTCAAGTTTTTGTTTTTTAATAACACAATCACAATAGATCAAGGTAGGTAAACCAATTTATGACAAATGACCCACTCACTCAAGCCTCACCAGGACTGCTGGCATTTGAGGAGATGCAAGGGATCTCCACCTGGTCCTGTCGGCAGCTATTCTTGGGGACAATTTATCACAAATGAAAGATTCTAAATTGTTAATTTAAGAAAAAGTGTCCTCATTCAAAATAAACACGATAAGAAAACTTTCATTTGTTTTTTTGTTTGTTGCTTTAGGTCTCTTCCAACACAATGGAGGTTATATGAGAGACCGCTGAAACAAAAAAACAAGCAATCTAACAAAAATAGTACAAATGTAAATCAAAATCATTACCTAAAGATATCATAAGCTAAATTATAAAGAACCAAGAACAAACAGGCAGAAGATTTACAGAAAAAAAATATCCCCTGTCAAAAATACAATCACAAACCAAAGAAGCAGGATAGGCTAGTAAAGAGAAGAAGAAACGACATCACTATCGGATCGTACACCCATTCGAACATCATAGGTATATGATTCAAGGGTGATGCTCCCATCCAACCACCCGCAACTTTCATTTGTAATAAATCATTTGTCTCGTTTGGTTCCTTTCTATAGTATATTGCAAATTGTAATAAAATATTCGTCCCCACTCCGATCTCACCTCGATAGTACCTTTAACTAACCTTACTTAAGAGGAAAAACAAAAACCCTAGTACCTTTACTAAGACTTGTGACTAACCCTAATAGAAAAAAAAAATCATCCGACATCGAGCTAGTAATAGTAATATTAGTAGATAATAGAGAAAACTGCTTTCAATACTTCACAACACAAAACAAATTGGCGGCAGAAAACCAAACCAAAACAAGGGCATGGTCGTATTAGCATTAGGACTTTCACAAATTCATCAAGGCTTGTTCTAGAGTTTTTAAAATGCTACTAGACGTCTAGATATAGACAAACTGAATAAATAAACGCATGACAAAAGACAAAATCAAAAGATCCACGGTGAAAATACGAGCTTTCGGAAGGCCTCCGGTCCCGTGTTAGTGCCGTTGCCGTTTAGAAAATGGCTGTCATTATTCCCAGACGCCTGTCTGGGGATAATAAAAATTCGTTATCCCCAGACAGGTGTCTGGGGATAACCAATTTTTGTTATCCCCAGACACCTGTCTGAGGATACTATCCCCAGACGCATGTAGCAAGTGGGCAGAAAGATTTTATGCAAAATGCCAAACTAGTTGTGAAAAATACGAAATATTCTGGAAAAAATACTAGTGGTTGTGTCCCAAAACAGTTAATATATCAAGTGATATTTAACACAAGATGAAAGTAAATAGTGATCAAATGTCAAATCTAGCTCTTTTAAAAAAAATTTTTAAAGCAAATGGATCAATGAAATTTCTTTTGTTACTTTGATCTGAAAACGTCAAGCTGGCAATTCGACTTTTTATTTTCAACCAGGAAGAAAGTTGTTAATCATCAAATCTGTTCATAGTCCACCAACCATTTAAATTTTCATTACCAACCTACCTGTTAACTTTATTGATCATCTCTTGTTTCTATAATTTGCTCATTCTGGCCACAATTTTGGGGACGACACCGGGAATAATTTTTATGTCGCGGACGAATTCCTATGCCATGGTGTTGTTCGCCCCAAAGCCCAAAACCCACACCTGTTATTTTCCTGTCTGCTTCGCACAAGACAATACAATTTAGTATCACACGTCCACAAAACTAGATCCAACAACATATTTTTATTCGAATCAGAGATGAAAATAACTACCAAAACAAGGAAGCAAAAATGGTGGAAATATGAATTTAAAATATTCCGATAGCGGTGTGGATAGGCAGCTCAGTGGGTAAGGCCACCTTTCATTTTACTCCTTTTAGCTGCACAGATTCGACCCAGTCGCGACCGCCGCCCCCCCCCCCCCCCCCCCCCCCCCCTCACTCATTTTTTTTTTTTTTACTTTTATTTCTTTCTTCCCAATTGATTTTCATTGTTTTCACTTTTGTTCCGAGTTCCGAGCAAGAGTTTTTTTTTTAATCATTGCATTTTTTATTTCTCCAATAATATTATTTCATTATTTAATTTGCTCTAGATCTATTATTGTTTTTTTTTTTTTTTTTTTTTTGGTCAATGATAATATAATAATAATAATAATAATAATAATAATAATAATAATAATAATAATAATAATAATAATAATAATAATAATAATTGTAATATTTGTTATTATTATTACCATCATAATCATTATTATATTATTATCAATAATAGTATTATTTTTATTATTAATACTCTTATTATCATACTATTACTATTATTATTATTATTATTATTATTATTATTATTATTATTATTATTGTTATTATATTATTATTATTATTATTATTATTATTATTATTATTATTATTATTATTATTGTTAACACTATTCCCTGCTCCGAGGGAAATCTCTCTTTTTCTTTTTTTTTTTATATTTTGACCTAAACCTTAGAGTTTTTTGTTTGCTAAACCTTTATGTAAATGTTCCGTTTCTGAGCACGAATTTTTAAATTGTTTTTATTTTTAAAACAATTATTGTTTTTTTTTTTCTCCTCTATCTGACCATTTGGTCGCTCTCTGAATATTTCTGTTTGTTTGCTTTTTAATTATTTATTCTTTTTAGACACTATTTGAGATCGGAGTGGGGACGAATATATTTGCTAGAAACTAGAAAAAAACAAGAGAGAGAGAGAGAGAGAGAGAGAGAGAGAGAGAGAGAGAGAGAGAGAGAGAGAGAGAGAGAGAGAGTTTAATAATAAAAAAAGAGGTGGGGGAGGATGGATGGGACATTTATCCCTTTCAACGTTCTGTAAAAAGAAGACGGAATTCAAAACAAAAAAAAAGTGACGTTACTAGGATTCGAACCCACAACGTCGATTATGGTCAAACTTCCAGGGCAGACGACTAAACCATTCGGCCATCACACCCACTTCGAAGTCGACGCATATTGTGTATATGTAGTAACAACTGATTTTAATGTTGGTTAATTTTATGTTTTTATAGATATTTTATTAACTTTCCTTATTTCTATGTGCATCTGGAAACATTCCATATTCTGGAATGTGGATAATTGTTTAAAAGAACGGAGTTTCAAATATGCGTCTGGGGATAATGAAAATTCGTTATCCCCAGACAGGTGTCTGGGGATAACAAATTTTTATTATCCCCAGACAGGTGTCTGGGGATAATCACGGCGTTAGAAAATATACGACATGCTAATTTAAAGAAATGCTAACATGAGGAGCTTTCGGAAGGCCTCCCAAAAAAATAAAAAAGGAGTGGAAAAAGAACAAGATATGTCAGCATTTATACCAACCTCGATAGATATAAAAGCTTAATTACAGAATCGTAGTCTTAGGACCTTGTTTTCCGAGTTAGAAACACAAAAACTAAAAACGAAAGAAAAGATTTTGCTAGCCAAAAACAGGGTTGCCAGATCATTTTTGAGTAAGTGACCAAACTAGCTATAGCAGGTGGCCAGATTCTTCGGCAGGAGGCCAAATACCACCAAACCCACCTTAGCCTCGCGAAAACTCTTTAGATTTGTTAAACAATTTATTCCCCCCATTTTTGAAGAAGAAAAAAGAAAATTAATTTAAAGGAACATTCGCTGTACTCACCTTAATCAAAACACCATTTCGCCATTGCAATTTCTCACTAGATTCTGTGCATTTGTTGATATCGTTGAATTTTTCCTTTTAAACTTAAACAACATCATAGGTCACATATTTGAGTTGTAATCAGCACAACGAGAAAATAACGAATAATTGACTTGAGACTCAGAAAAAATGTCACATACAACCGAATTATCACGATGGGAATAAAAAGTTCATTCTAGAGGTCTACACACCTGGAGAACTCCTCAACAAAAGTAACATTTTTACAAATTAAACTGAATTCAACAGGCCCGTTTCAACGAACCAAGAATCCATTATAGCTCAGCATTTTTACTACTACAAGTAAATGTGCTCGATCCCGAAGAACACTATTCGTTCTGGTAGTACATGGCAGCTGTAAACAAATTAATCATGTCTTTCGTAACTTGGAAATCCACACAGCATTGCTTTTTGAAAACGAATATGGGCCTTTTGGGCGCGATTGCGTGATAGCAGAGATTCTATATATAGAAGCATTAGCAAATGCAATCTGTGGCGTTAGCACGTGTTGCATTTAGATATTTAGATTGCCAAATAAAATAAGTTTTACCGGTACCAAAGTAAAACGATATAACGGAGAAAGTCAGAGGAGGCCAAAAAGTTGGTCACAGGAGGCCAAGTGGCCAAACCAAATTTTGGGAGGCCAAATGGCTTGGGAAAGGGCCAAATTTCTCAAATTTGGCCACCAGAAGGCCAAACTAGCAACCCTGGCCAAAAAGTCGTCGAAAAATAAGCCAAAGTGGTCAGAATTGATACCAAAATATGTGCTGAAGTCGGAATAAATCTTTTTTTATTGTCAATTCCTATGTTATGAATAAGTGTATTGGTTTAATGTAAATGGCACACAGCCTTGCTTATTTACGGATGTAAATGTTATATTATACAGTCGAACATTCACAGGATCACCCATGTAAGACAAAACTGGAAGTTTTACGTCTTTCTAACGAACATTGCCGGATGCCTTCTTTTGACACATTGATTTCTCTTCCCATTTTGAAGAATAAATGAACGAAATGACATCTCTCTCTCTCTCTCTCTCTTTCTTTCTCTCTCGCTCAGACGAGAAACAAAGCAAATGAAACAATTTGTTATGCAGTGTTCTTCATACCTCGTCATTGCACATACCAATAATCCTAACGCCTCTTCATTCAAGACGACATTTTAAAGTATCAGGACATACATATTATTGAGACTAATATAACTATATATACATAGTTATGTACAGCGAGTAAAACACTCCTCCTGGATTTATAGC
Organism: Berghia stephanieae; assembly: GCF_034508935.2. Lineage (NCBI taxonomy): Eukaryota > Metazoa > Mollusca > Gastropoda > Nudibranchia > Aeolidiidae > Berghia > Berghia stephanieae. The sequence goes on along the minus strand of NC_088367.1, from coordinate 5,500,436 downwards.
ATAGACAATTTCAAAAAGTCACGAAGCTTTGTTTTTTGTTTTTTTAAAAATAATTTTATTTTCAAAAAATATATCTTTAAATGGCCTAATGGTTTGGAATGAGGCACCGTGGCTCAGCGGTACGGTCTTTGCTTCGTACCCAAAAGGTACCGAGCTCGACTACCCGCCTCGTTGTGTGGCCGTGAGAAAGCCACCTCGCCTTAGCTCACTTTGTGGCGCTGCACTGCGGCTGACGCCTAGGTTCTTCCAGTCTTCCATTGGAATGCCCCTAAAGACAAATTTCCCCCTGGGGATGAATAAAGGGAATTTATTTTATTTATTTGACTTAGCACAACGCCATGACGTGCTTCTTACCAAGGCAAATGCCATTTTAAATATCTATATACAGGGTTCTAAAAACTTTGTTATTTTGTATTTGTGTTCTTATGTTTCCTCATTGTCCTATATTATATATAAAATCACTTAAATCGAATGTTTAAGATTGACACGAGCATGCTAGACATCTTGTGACAGGCATACATTCATAAATAAACGATAACGAGACGAATAAATTCTCGTTATTGATCCCAAGCGGAAAATTGTCTTAACAATGCAATCCATGAGAAGGCTGATATAACCCAAACGCCAGCCGCAGTACAGCGCCGTAAATTAATCTAGAACGATGGGACTTGTTGGGGAGTCAAACTCGGTACCTTCTGAATACGAAGCAAATACCACACCTCTGTGCCACGTTGCCCCTCTCATTCAATACCTCTTTCGAGACAAGTATCAATATTGATCAAGTGGTCTGTTGTTACTCATCCTTTCACAAACGCAACAATAAACAATATACCATGATTGATTTCGTTTGTTGTCGATAAGCATGTTCTACCGCGGGAGGTTTCAAGACGGTTCATGAAGTGTTGAAAGATTTTGCACATTAAGAAGCTGTTGCTGATGTACGTGCAGTCCGTATTTTTTATTATTATTTTAAAATTGGACAAACAAAATATATAATATCAGACGAAGAGGGGGAAAGAAAGAACGTTGGAATAGGGTGGGAGTGGGAGTGCGTCAAAATATCATACCCAATTTACTCAAATCAACCTATAGGCTTTAAAATAGACAATAAGGAAAAACGTTTTGGGTTTGGTACACGTTTGGTATTATTATTATTATTATTATTATTATTATTATTATTATTATTATTATTATTATTATTATTATTATTATTATTATTATTATTATTATTATTATTATTATTATTATTATTATTATTATTATTATTATTATTATTGTACGTATTGATGGTATTACGATTGTTGTATTTTTGTGTGGTGTGTCAGTTTATTTTTTGGTTTCATTTACCTTTTTTTTTCTCACTTTCATATATGTTGTCATCAAATTGTTGATTTATTGACGAAAGCCTAAGATTGAATAAACTTTGAAACTTTGAAACTTTGGTATCATAAACGACAAACTGGCAGTCATCGACAGCCAGCGAGAAGGAATTGTGTAGTTCCTACACTAGTATATTAAATATACACATGTGTTTTCCCAACACCGGAAGAGATTCTAAGGGCTAAATGACTTGACCGAGAAGGCGAGATAGCCGAATGTTTTGGCACGCGCAACTGTAGGGACTCACCCCCCTTTTTAAAAAGACATTTTCATTTTCATGTTTTATCATTTTTGTGTGTGTGTGTTCCCTTGGTTAAAACCTTGGTATAACCCACAGCGATCGCTTCGATCAACGAACGACCTCAAATTGAAAACACCCCGCTGTCGAGTGAAGGCTGGTGAACGCGCCTTTCAGCATTCTGGTCCAAGGTTGTGGAATTTACTACCACTAGAGATACGTTCTTCGTCTTCACTAGAGGAATTCAAGCGTCGATTGAAGACATTCTTATTCCGACAGGCTTTCTTTTGATTATGTGTATAATTAGCGTTGTTCGTGTACTGTGTTAGGGCTTCATGATTAAGTTAATCTATGTTATGCGCCCAGAGCCCTCCTGATGAAGGGATGTTTGGCGCACTATAAATCTATACCATTATTATTATTATTATTAAAATGATTAATTCATTCTCAAACTACACATTTTGACAACACGAGTGATTCCCGATGACTCCAGACCATGGCCGACTAGAGTATTATAGTAGGGCTATGCTCCAGACTCGAGTAATTTGACTGCCTTTTTTTTTTTACAATTTTTATTTATTTACTTCTACCTTTGTTATTAGTTTTAAGACATTGTGAAGATATGAGGGTACCTCTCTTGAAAAACCGGTAGTTTAATTCGTTCACCTGTAACAAGGCTAAATAAACATGAATTTTAAACTGACTGGTATGTTTCTGTGATAATGCCACGTTAAGAGCGAGGTTTATGATAATGACGACTTTGTCCTTGGTGAAATTGTTCAAGTTCAATCTGACATAACTTAAAGATGAGACATTTTCTTTACTTTAAAAGGAATATTTTAGTACTTGGTTATCATAGTTATTGAAATAAATCAAATACAAATATTAGCGAGAAAAAAAAATAAGGCAAAAGGGAATGGTTCAAATAGGGAACATATATAGATTCCAATAGTGCACTATCAGTGTTGAATATTCAAATCGACGTGTACATATATTCAGTTCTGACATCCGAACCTACTTATGGGCGTAGTTTTTTAACATAGTTGTAATGGACAATAATTTGCGTCATTAAAAAAAATCCATTACAACAATGAGCCCATTATGAATTACGAAAACAAAAAAAACAACAACAAACAAAAAACAAAAACCAAACAAAAACCAAACAAACAAAAAACAAAACAAAAACAACAACAACAAAAAAACAAAAAAAAAAAAAAAAACAACAGTGAGGTGACTTACAGTAAAAAAAAAGCATCATCTCCAAAAACTATAACTATACATTTGAATGTTCTCCTCTCGGACAAGGACTCCGGCCAAGCCAGGAAAAAAAATCAACCAACAAGTAATCTCATTCCAAGACAAAGAGCAACTTGGAAAACAGATAAAGGGGGGATAGTAGACACGATGGGAGATCAATTAACTTCACCCAGATGTGATCTACGACCAAGGGAAAAAAAGGGGTGGGGGAATTTTGACAGTGAAAAGTTCTACCGTAATCCAGAAGTATTCTATTCTTTAGCCTAGTCTGAAAATCTTGACTGACATGTGATACACTCAAAATAAATGGTTGCAATTGCATATTATATTAAAACCTAGCAATAATATGGAGAGAATAATAGCTTCACCGTTTACTTCAAGATCTCTCCCCCCCCCCCTACTCTCTCTCTCTCTCTCTCTCTCTCTCTCTCTCTCTCTCTCTCTCTCTCTCTCTCTCTCTCTCTCTCTCTCTCTTCCTCATTCAAGACCCTATAACTATAACGTTTTTCGGGTTTGTCGTTTTTCTCTTCGGAACTAATATTGTTACGTCCTCCAAATGCATAATAAATTTTGACTCAATAACTTTAGAGGATTAATTTCAATAACTATCATAATCAGGTACTAAAATAATCTTTTTTTTTAAGTAAAGAAAATTTTTCAAATTTAAATGATATCGGATTTAACTTGAACAATTTCACAAGGACAGCGTCGACATTATCCTAAACCTTGCTGGAACCTGGCATTATCAAAGAAGCATACCAGTCAACTAAAAATTCATGTTTATTTACCCTTATTACAGGTAAACGAATTAAACTACAGGTTTTACAGGAGCGAGACTCACATATGCAAAGTATTCACTGTGTCCCAAAAATAGATAATAAAGGTAAAAGTAAGCAAATAAAAATTGTAAAAAAGTCAATCACATTTCTCGGAATCACTCATGATGTCAAAATGTGGATTTTGAAAATTAACAAATTTGATCAAGGAAGCACACAGATACATACACACACACACACACACACACACCCACACACACAAATAAAAATGCCTAGAAAGGGACAAGAATCCCTAACTCACCCCACCTTGATTACAATAACGCGCGTGCAAACATACGATGAAGCCGTTTAGCTATATCTATTCTCTTCTAGTGTATGGATTACACTGAGTTTGATACACCGATGTAGGAAAAGCATAGGTGTGTATTCAGTACGCTGGTGTAGGGAATACACAGTTCCAAGACAGAACGTATTTGGGACCAGGGTTTGGAGTAGATGTCGCATGTACTATCAAGCTTAGATATATACAAAGTTCTTTGAATTCAAAATATTATTATGATAGAAGTGCTCCGTTTGGTCTTTTTAGTCGCAGTTTACTGGATCCACGTAGATTTATTTCCATTTTTCCCCTCTGCTCTTTTTTTTCTCTCTCTTATAGACATCCCATTTTCAATCAACTGAGTTATTAAAAAGTTTGACGGTTGTATTGTAAACAAAGTGGATATGAGATATGGTTGAATGACTTTTATGAAACCTCAGCAAAACATTAGGTAGGACCTAAGCTCTTAGAGTCAAAAATATATACTGGATGCTGAATTGGAATCTACTTTTAAGGCTATTGGTATCAGTAATAGTGCGGCACAAATTATGGTGAAAAGCTCGTAAAGAACTAAAAGTAAAATATCTAGAAACCAAAAGTAAAAGTGGAGAGAGAGAGAGAGAGAGCGAGCTTTTATAACTGCTTCCCTCATAAGTTTTTATTCTCTATGATTGTCTTCTGTCATTTCTCATTTCTCCCCTCACATCATTTCTTGTTATTATCAACAGGATTGTTGCTCCGCTCACCTTCCGAGAGTTGTTTCTTCTATCTGCTTCAAGTGGATTCTGACGTGGAGGATAGCAAGAGTATTTTTTTTTTGTTCGATGAAGTGATACTGATTTGATACCTCAAAACCCTGCCTAAGTCATTGGAGCTTGAGTTTTTCCGGGTCTGGCGTTAATTGAAAAGTAGCAGTGCCATTTCTTGCCACCCTTTTGAGAGGACATTATTCTATCACTTAAATACCTCCGCTAACCTAACCCAACCCTCTACACATACACTACACAGTCACTGCTGGGTGGACATGAGAGTCAGAAAAAAATCTCGTCTGCACCAGGATCTACACTGGCCCCTGTTCCTGTGAGACAAGTGTTCTAGCACTGTACTGTAGGGACACCCTGATAGGACTTCCACTAGCTACTTGACATTTTGTTGATCGCTGTATCAAACAAAGAGAAACATCACTATTTTTAATTTCTATTTACAGGGCAATCTTTAAGAGAATGGAATTAAAAGCTAAGAGGACACACAATTGATAGAGCAAATACTTTGCCTACAGTTTACATTTTAATGATGGCATTAAACAACTTCCTTGTGACAGCAATAGTAATTGTCCAGATTTTTCAACAGTTCTGTAAGTTTTTGACTCATAAACCAAGTACTTGTTTAAATTAAATCTGTCAAATAGTCCATATATTATATTATTACTTTTGATTAAGATCATAAAAACATCTGCATTTCTACTGATTTACAATGCTCTGTGATTAAAACGTGCTCAAAGTGCTTTACAAGGGGTCCCTGACCAACAGCAACATGTAACATGTAGAACGAGACATGATGCCTGTTAGGCGATATTACAATTTTTTCTGACAGAGACCACGCTGTTAACGGCCATGTACTCATTTTACACCTGAGTACGGTGAGAGAATGTGAGTAAAGAGCCTTTTCCAAGGACTCAACTATGCACCGAGCGAGGCTCGACCCCAGGACCTTCCGATCCGAAAGCGAGATACCACTAGACCACATAGCCCCACCCATTTGATCACTGACCATGCTTAACATTGCTTGACTTTTGTGACAAGATGAGCCACCATTCTGCAAAGACATCAATGCCTCAATATTTATATAATACTTTTCACCCAGTGTTGCAAGGTTCAGTCGTTTCAGTAAAGGATATGAAAAGCACTCTTTTATTTTCGAGTTTGACTTTGTTAGAAGTGTATACTGGAACAGTTAAACTTTAGTTTGGAAATGTGTGCTTTCGAAATATCAGGATTTCTTTGATAAAATTCGGGGAAATAAACGTCTCAAAATTTAGTCATTTTATTGATTTTTCTTTCTTTTTGGTTGTAGATAGCAGTTTTTAGTTCGAGCAGTTTTAACTTTATGAGGAGTCTTTTTTTTTTCTTTCCTTTTTTTTGAAAAATTTGAAATTGCTATAATGGTTTCTTTTTTATTTTAAGAACATTTGTTTACAATTTACAATCATCATTTTTCATTGTATTTTTAATTTTTACAGATGTGGTATTTGGACTGGTAAACTTTGATATGACGTTAGGCAAAGTTGAAAATATAGAGCTTCCCAACCACAGATTCGTTTCTTTATCATTTTCACAAGTCACAAATGGAACTGTGTACAGACTACAGGTACGGACACAAAAACATAATTGATTGATGGAAAATTCTTCTTTTTCTTCTTCTTTTTCTTCTTCTTCTTCTTCTTCTTCTTCTTCTTCTTCTTCTTCTTCTTCTTCTTCTTCTTCTTCTTCTTCTTTTCTTCTTCTTCTTCTTCTTCTTCTTCTTCTTCTTCTTCTTCTTCTTCTTCTTCTTCTTCTTCTTCTTCTTCTTCTTCTTCTTCTTCTTCTTCTTCTTCTTTCTTCTTCTTCTTCTTTTTCTTCTTCTTCTTCTTTTTCTTCTTCTTTCTTCTTCTTCTTTCTTCTTCCTTCTTCTTCTTCTTCTTCTTCTTCTTCTTCTTCTTCTTCTTCTTCTCTCTTCTTCTTCTCCTCCTCACATGGAGATGTTGCTCCCAACACATTTTTTTCAAAACTTGAAATTCAGATTTTTTTATGAATATGAAAAGAAATTGCATGCAGCATTTTAAAAAAATAATTTTTTTCTTGATTTAAAAAAAAATTGTGGCAGATGATACTCTTTAATGCAAAATTAAGCAAGAGGCACTGTATATTTCACCCCTTTTTTTTTTCTTTTGTTCTGTTGACAGTTACACTCCCAAATTTATAACATGACCCTATGCAAATCCCCAATCCTTACACATGCATCGTGTAAGAATGGAGCCAACGTTGGACTGTACATTGAAGCTCCCAAAGACCTCGACAATGAAACCGTTGTGGTATGGTATGCCAGAATGAACTCCACCACTAATCAGACTACGGTCGTCTCTTATCTGAGTGGCTTCGGAAAGGATGGTATGCATTTTATGTATCATATTTCTTTCTTTCTTGTTTCTCTTTGTTTGGATAGTTTTTTTTTTGTTTTGTTTTTTAAGATGTTTACCTTTGTTCAAGCTAGTTTTAATCCTTATGTCTTTTCGTCTGAAATTATAAGTAGAGAACAATCCAGTGTTAGCTGAAATGAATTATTAATGTAGTCATTGTTGTTGCTATTATTTGTTGTTGTTGTTGTTTTTATTATTATTATTATTATTATTATTATTATTATTATTATTATTATTATTATTATTATTATTATTATTATTATTAATATTATTATTGTTATTACTATTGTTATCAATTTAACTTGGGAGTGTCTTTCATTGTACTTATAATTTCTGTCTCTTGAAACATTGAAGCTTGTGTTAGTGTAGAATGAATTGGCCTCTGACTCGTAGGTCCTGTGTTCGAGTCCTGCTGTTGGCAGTGCAAAGTTGATTCTTTGGAAAAAGGCTCTTTACTCACATTCTCTCCTATGCATTCTGGGGTAAAATCAAATCTTCGCTAAGAACAGCACTGGCTTTATTAAGAAAAAAAAAATTGTAAGAGAGCCTAAAAGGTATCATGTCTCATTCTACATGCTGTTGGCTTGGGACCTCCTGTAAACCACTTTGAGCTTATTTAATAGAAATTGCGTTATATAAAATCTCAAAATTGTGATAGAGCCTAAAAAGTGTCATGTCTCATTTTACACACTGAGTCATTGCTGTTGGCTTGGGACCCCCTCTAAAGCACTTTGAGCATATTAAGTGGAAACTGCACTATATATAATCTCCCATTTGACTTTTTTTTCTATCAGTGCCTATTCCAGGAGGCTGTAACCAAGTATTCAATATAGAGAGAGATCCGTCGATTGAGTTGTCTTATCATTCCCACCAGACGCGCCTGTTCTTCCAATGGGCAAATGAAGCTGTGATGGGTGCACAGCCAGACTGCGACTCGGATTGGGTAAGGACAGACTTGTAACTGGGTGGGGTTCCCGACCTCCCATAGAGTGGGCAGGGAGGTAACTGGGTGGGGTTCCCGATCTCCCATAGAGTGGGCAGGGAGGTACTTGCTGTGTTTTCTATCCTCTTATAGCTTTTTTTCCAATTTGCTTTCTGTCTTTGTCTTGGATGAGACTTGAAGGTGATCTCAAACTAAGAACAATGATTGTATGCTCCTGGGAGTCTACATCTGTTCCCTATTTGAACCCTACCCCTTCCAATTTTCTTACTTTTTCCTGGCGCTGTAATGACCTAAATGTGTTGCAAGTGCTGTAAAACCCTTAAAAACAAAAACATATTTCTCTCTCTCTCTCTCTCTCTCTCTCTCTCTCTCTCTCTCTCTCTCTCTCTCTCTCTCTCTCTCTCTCTCTCTCTCTCCACCCCTCTCGTTCTCCCCCCCCCCCTCTATATCCTTCTTTATCTCTCTTTGCCTCCCGCCCTTCCTTCTCTCTTTTTCAGTTTAAAGTTCTACTGTTTATTTCAGGTGCTGTCTGATTTGGAGTACCAGTTTTACGTCTATTATCTGGATGGACGCAGTCTAGGGTTGCAGTCCTACCTGGACGGTGTCTCCAAGATGCTGGATGTAGGGGACATCACTCAGCACGGTCAAAAGGTAAGCCTTGTCAGAGCCAGGAAGGCAATTTTGTGCTAAAACCCTATCAAAATGGTATCGTTTTCGGATGACATTTATATCCGGAAATGGAATTTAAAGTCAAATTCAATATATTCACAAATTTTTAGATCTTTGCAGTTTATGAAATGCCACTGATTATTTTTTTGTTGTTGTTGTTATAACAAATTAGATATAATATCTTACTCAAATTTTTGAAAAAATAATTGAGCAATATGCACTAAACGTGCTCAAAGCGTTTTACAAGGGGTTTGCTGACCAACAGCAACAAGTAACATGTAGGACGTGACATGACACCTGTTAGGCGATATTGCAACTTTTTCAGACAGAGACCACGCTGTAAACAGTCAGGTACTCGTTTTTCACCCGAGTACAGTGATTGAATATGAATAAAGAGTCTTTTCCAAGGACTCAACTATGGGCTGAACGAGGCTCGAACCCAGGACCTTCTTTTCTGAAAGCGAGTGTCATACCACAAAACCATATAGCTGCACAAATTTAATAATTTAGCCTTGAATTCAAGTGTTTTTGTTTGATTTTTAAAAAAACTTTTGATTTGAAACCGATTTTCATTTTAAAAACTTTTTTTTTTTTTTTTTTGGTACAGATTGAGACAATTCAGAATAAAGTCAGTAGTAAGCCAGAAATAGTTGTGTCGTCTGAGCAGAGCCGAGGCGCGATTTACACCATAGTTGCCAGGAGTAGGCAGACGGGATTGGCGTCTGCTTATGTCACCTCTGTCACCTACAGCTGTGACTTTGTGTTGAAAACCTGTACAACTGATGGTAAATCATTTCTATGGTATTTATAGTTATGATGATGATGATGGTGGTGGTGATGATGATGATGATGGTGGTGGTGGTGGTGGTGATGATGATGGTGGTGGTGGTGATGGTGATGATGATGATGGTGGTGGTGGTGATGATGATGATGATGATGGTGGTGGTGGTGATGATGATGGTGGTGGTGGTGGTGGTGATGATGGTGGTGGTGGTGATGATGATGATGATGATGATGATGATGGTGGTGGTGGTGATGATGATGATGATGATGGTGGTGATGATGATGATGATGGTGGTGGTGGTGGTGGTGATGATGGTGGTGGTGGTGATGATGATGGTGGTGGTGATGATGATGGTGGTGGTGATGATGGTGATGATGGTGGTGGTGATGATGGTGATGATGGTGATGATGATGATGATGATGATGATGATGATGATGATGATGATGATGATGATGATAATAATTAGGAGTGTAAATCTTCAGTCTTTGAAGAGGATTTCCCATCAGAGATATAATAATCCGATTTGAGTGTGAAGGCTGGTACTTTTAGCCAGTCTGTACTTTGTCATCTCTTCTTAAAAAGCCAAGAAATGATGAGTTTGGCCAGTGACTGGATGGGTGATTATCGTAGCAAAATTATGAGCTCGGTATTTGGTCCTGATAGCTTAGTTAGTAAAGCACTCGCTTCACAATCAAAGGGACTGAGATTAATCCCGGGTGCAGTTGAGATTTTTTTCCTATCCCCTTGTCTACTCAGCAGTCAATAGGTAGCTGGGTCTGTTAGATCTGGTGGAAAGTACTTTGCGATGGACTAGCATCCTATCCAAAGGATAGCAAGCAATTGCTATTGTCCATTTCACACTATAGAAGTTGGGATTTAAAAAATTTAGTTTTTTAAATTGAGCTTTTATACAGAGCAATATCCACTAAACGTGCTCAAAGCACTTTACAAGGGGTCCCTGGCCAACAGCAACATTTAACATTAAGGACGGGATATGATGCCTGTTAGGCGATATTACAATTTTTTACGGACAGAGACAACACTGTTAATGGCCAGGTGCTCATTTTACACCTGAGTATGGTGAGAGAATGTGAGTTAAGAACCTTTTCCAAGGACTCAACTATGCACAGTGGAAGGATCGAACCCAGGACCTTTCGATCCGAAAGCAAGTGTCATACCACTAGACCACATAGCCGCACAAACTCAGAAGCACTATTTGGATAAAGGAGGATTTATTTGTTTTGTTTTATTTTTCATCAAAACAAAGACCTCTTGAAAGGCTTGGCTTTATTAATATTTTCTTTTTCTTTCCAGTCACACCGGGTGAAATCATCATCATCATCATTTGTTTCCTGATTGGTTTGTTCTTGTTGCTGTTGGGACACAGAATGTTTCACATGTGTGAGTTCACAGTTCACAGTTCACTAACGTTTGGATGAATTGTATGCAACGTTACTCATTGAATTGCAGAAGAATAGAGTACTTTTTAAAACTCTTTTCTGCATCATTAATTCTTTATAAAATCCATTTTAAAATTCGTTGATTAAAATATTTCCTTCTTTTGAAAAGTTGTAAAAATTATATCACAAGATTCACTGAAACATGCGCCACTGATTGGAATGAAAATTAGATGTAGAAATGAATGTTAAATGGTTTAAAATCACAAAAATTCACAAAAACAGCAAGAGCACAGCTACACACGTCCGCCTGCAAGGCGTACTACACTTAATCTGTCTGTATTTTTCTTATGATTAAGGTGTAGATAGCTGGCAGTTCAGACTTGTATATTAACAATGATAAAGAAAGAGAGATAAAAATAAAGAGACAACTTTTTTTTCTTCTTTTCCTGCTGCCTCAACCTATTTATTTGAGAAATTTTCAGTTTATCCTCTTTTCACTGTAAAATTTATTTCCCATTTGATTCTGATTTTCATGTTTTTAAATTCTTGCCATTGCTGATCATAATTTGTCTTATAAATTTCATTTGACAGCCCAGTTTGTGTTTGGCTATTTGCTCACCTTCTTCCTGACCTTCCTGTTGATGTCGATGGGTGGCACCTTACACAGACCAGGTAATGAACCCGGTTTATAGACAGAAAGTTTATTCTGAAATCCACTTATTCAATTTAATTCAATCCTTAAAGTTGTAGCTTCACTTCTGGGTGGGGTTCCTGACCTCCCATAGTGACACTTACTGTGTTTTCTATCCCCCTATATCTGTTTTCCATATTACTTTCTGTCTTTGTCTTGGAATATCTGTTTTCCAAATTACTTTCTGTCTTTGTCTTGGAATGAGATTACTTGGGTTTGTCCTGACCTCGGTCGGAGTCCTTGGCTGGGAGGGAGACAGTTTAATGTATAGTTATAGTTTTGGGAGATGATATTTTTTTCCTTGCAAATCATCTCTCTGTTATAATATATGACATTTATAACGCGCATTTTCATGCACTGTACTATGTTTTAATTACATATATATGATTTGTAAACATTTGAGTGTATCCCTCTTCGTGGGGACCAGTCCAGTTGCTAGTGGAACCATACTTTACAAAAATGGTATTACTGTTTTCAATTGTTTATTGAGCTTTTATATAGCGCAATATCCACTAAACGTGCTCAAGGTGCTTTACAAAGGGTCCATGGCCACCAGCAACACTTAACATTTCGAACGGGACATGACGCCTTTTAGGTGATTAATTTTTTTTTGGGACAGAGACAATGCTGTTAACAGCCAGGTACTCATTTTACACCTGAGTGCGGTGAGAGAATGTAATTAAGGAGCCTTTTCAAGGACTCAACTATGCACCGAGCAAGGCCCAAATCCAAGAAAGCGAGTGTCATACTACTAGACCACATAGCCGCACGATTGTCATTGGTGGCTGAAACTGAAATTTCTCTTGTTTGGTTATTGTTGTTCTTTATTTCAATTGCTCTATGATTATTATTATTATTAATATTATTATTATTATTATTATTATTATTATTATTATTATTATTATTATTATTATTATTATTATTATTATTATTATTTTTATTATTATTATTATTATTATTGTCATTATTATTATTATTATTATTATTATTATTATTATTATTATTATTATTATTATTATATTATTGTTATTATTATCATTATTATTATTATTATTAATTATTATTATTATTATTATTATCATTATTATTATTATTATTATTATCATTATTATTATTATTATTATTACTATTATTATTATTATTATTATTATTATATTATTAATTATTATTATTATTATTATTATTATTATTATTATTTATTATTATATATTATTATATATTATTATTATTATATTATTATTATATTAATTCCCCAGTGGTTCTGGGCATTGCGGGATGCATCGCCGTCCTGGGAGGAGGTCTGTGTCTGTTGTTTTGGTATTGCTGCTTCTTCCCCATAGCATCAGTCATGATTTCAGGCATCTGTGCGGGTTATCTTGTGGCAGCCACCCTCTTCTTTACTCCTTTTGGTGAGTATCCCTAGGGCAATGTAGGTGGAGCAGTTGGCTGGCTGGGTGGGGTTCCTGACCTCCCATAGTGGGCAGGGAGGTACTAACTGTGTCTTCTATCCCCCTGTATCTGGGTGGGGTTCCTGACCTCCCATAGTGGGCAGGGAGGTACTGACTGTGTCTTCTATCCCCCTGTATCTGGGTGGGGTTCCTGACCTCCCATAGTGGGTAGGGAGGTTCTAGCTGTGTATTCTATCCCCCTGTATCTGGGTGGGGTTCCTGACCTCCCATAGTGGGTAGGGAGGTTCTAGCTGTGTCTTCTATCCCACTGTATCTGGGTGGGGTTCCCGACCTCCCATAGTGGGCAGGGAGATACTTACTGTGTCTTCTATCCCCCTGTATCTGGGTGGGGTTCCTAACCTCCCATAGTGGGCAGGGAGGTACTAATTGTGTCCTGTATTCCTGGATTTTTAAAATTTTATTTTCTTCAACCCCGTTCAAAGAATATTCAACGAGTACGTTTTTACTAAGAAATGATAGGGTTTTCCAATGAGAGGGGTGGAATAATAGGGCTTGTACTTATTTTTACACCAGCCAAACAAAAGTCTTTACACTTGTTGTTGTCAATTGATGAAATAAAAGGATGCCTCTAATTTTTGCCCCCCCCCCCCCCCCCCCCTTGTTTCTTGTTTCTTTCCTCTAGGTCGAATCGAATGGTGGGAATCGGATGAGAACTACATCTTGGCATATATTTGTGCAATCCTTTTGTATGCCGTTCTTCTCATGGTGTTTTCTAAATTTGTAAGTTTTCATATCAAGATGCAATAATATTAATATTAAGTCTACTTCCAGTTATCAAGTCTGTTTTGTGGTTATGTGGTCTAGTGGTATGACACTTGCTTTTGGCTTCTGGATCAGAAGTCCTAGGTTCGAGCATTGCTCGACTCATAGTTGAGTACTTGGAAAAGGCTCTTTACTCACATTCTCTCACCATACTCAGGTGTAAAATGAGCACCTGGCTGTTAACAGCGTTATCTCTGTCCGAAAAAATTGTAATATCGCCTAACAGGCGTCATGTCTCATCCAACATGTGTTGGATTTATCACTCACGTGAATGAAATCCTATTTTGACTCTTGTGTCAAAAAGCCATTTCCTGTTATAAATTTTTGTGTCAAATTTTTACTTTTAATGCTACACATGTTGATTTTTTTATATATATCAATCATAAATTTTTGTTACAATAATAATGATTTGAATCTCATGTTTTTTTTAGGACGAATACACACTGTTGTTTTTTCTTAAAATATAATTTGGTTTTAGCAAATTTCAAGAGATTTAGTTATCGTTTTCAGTTTTGGAATAATTTTTATTAAAGGATAAGATTGTATTTTTATTAACGGATAAGATTGTATTTTTTATTAAAGGATAAGATTGTATTTTTTATTGAAGGATAAGATTGTATTTTTTATTAAAGGATAAGATTGTATTTTTTATTAAACCATAAGATTGTATTTTTTATTAAAGGATAAGATTGTATTTTTATTAAAGGATAAGATTGTATTTTTTATTAAAGGATAAGATTGTATTTTTATTAAAGGATAAGATTGTATTTTTATTCAAGGATAAGATTGTATTTTTTTTTTATTTAAGGATAAGATTGTATTTTTATTAAAGGATAAGATTGTATTTTTATTAAAGGATAAGATTGTATTTTTATTCAAGGATAAGATTGTATTTTTTATTAAAGGATAAGATTGTATTTTTATTAAAGGATAAGATTGTATTTTTTATTAAAGGATAAGATTGTATTTTTATTAAAGGATAAGATTGTATTTGTATTAAAGGATAAGATTGAATTTGTTATTAAAGGATAAGATTGAAAAGTCAGAAGATCATTAAGTCGTGCTCCCTTAGGAGTATCAAAATAGTTAATTATTATTCATTTGTTTTCCTTTCGTCATAAACCAAAAATATTATTTTCTACACTGGAATTGGGGATAGCCCAACAGTTTCCGTGTCAGATGAGAAAAGATATCAAGGATATGAAAATCACACACCCCCCCCCCCCCCAACTTTTGGCTCTATTAAATGAACAATAAATTGGATGCTTTTCTTTTTGGTTAAAAATGAGTTTTTTTTATTTTTATATCAATGTTTTTGTATTGAAATTTTAAACATCAGTAAAGAATAAAGTCATCATCATCATCATCATCATCGTCATCATCATCATCATCATCATCATCACCATCATCTTTGTTTTAGTCGTTGTATTTATTATTGTTGGTGTGATGTGTTGTTCTTGTTATTGTTGTTTTTGTTGTTAATAGTTTTATTTTTAAAAATTTAATTCTCATTCCATCCTCAGTTGAGCATCTTGTCCAGCAGCTTGGTCGGGTCCTACCTTGTCCTCATGGTCATCTCTGTCCCCCTACGATCAAGTCTTCAACTCATCTACCTTCTCACAGAATATCGACAAACGGAGGCAAACTTCCAGAAAGTCAAACCAATTTCTCCCATGACAGCCACAGGTTCATATTATTTCTATTTTGCCTTCAAGAGTCTGTGGGGGATTCCCCCCCCCCCCCCCCCCCCACTTTAAATAGTTTTGAACAAATATATGAATTTAGCAGCTTCAAAAAAACCCAGAATACTTGTCATGGAATGTTTTGAGATCAGAACCTTTTTTAAGCCAACTATAGAAACTATTAAAATGGTATTGTTGAACATAAAATCTACATTATTATTATTATTATTATTATTATTATTATTATTATTATTATTATTATTATTATTATTACTATTATTATTATTATTATTATTATTATTATTATTATTATTATTATTATTATTATTATTATTATATTATCATTATTATATTTATTAATATTATTATTATTATTATTACTATTGCTACTTTATCATCATGATCATCGTCATCATCATCATCATCATCAGCATTATCATCTTAGCCATCATCATCATCATTATTATATTATATGTTGTTACCATTAATGTCATTACTGTTTGAAATGAGTATACATTATTTACATTGTTGATACCATAATTTAACCTCCATAATTTCAATTCTGTCCACCATCCAGACATTGCCCTTCTCACCTTGTGGCCAATCGTGATGAGTTTAGGCATGCTGTTCCAATACTACCGGGAGAGAGGCCGACCTGCCTTTGAAAGGTTTGACATCCGGTGGAAGCTTCCAGAAATACGTAGATCGAGACATCTCAGCCCCGATGGCGAAGTCGATCCCCTCTATGAAACGGACACAGAAGCCACAGAATGCGACAGCGACGACGCGGAGAGTGAAAGGAGTCGTCGTACTACCCCCATCCCGCCTACAGAGCGTTCACCCCTCCTGGGTGGTGGAGGTGGAATTTCCTCCCCTTCAAATTTGAGAACGCTTCGTCGTACTAACGTTGTCCGCAGTCGACCCTCGTACAAAACGGTCCAGGATCCTCAGGAAACTCCTCGAAGCATGAGGGAAATTTGTTGATTTCTTCTTTCAAATGAAATTTGTGTGGTGGTAGTCAAACAAAAATTGCCGGAAGTTCCTTCAGCTATTTATAGGAAACAAACAAGAAAAGATTAATTTCTATATTTCTTTAATATATTTTGTTTCCTGTAAGGGTGTTTTAAATATTTTTTTAAAACGAGAGTTTTTATCTAGCGCAATATCCTCTCGAAGTCTCAAAGTGCTTTACAAGGGGTCCCAGGCCATCAGCAACACTTAACATATAGGACGAGACATGACGCCTGTTCGGCGAAATTACATTTTTTTCGGACAAAACAACGCTGTTCCTGGCCTGGTACTTATTTTACACGTGAGTTAGGTGAGAAAATCTGAATGAAGAGCCTTTTCCAAGGACTCAATTACCCAGGACCTTTGATCCAAAAGCGAGTGTCTTACCACAAGATCACATAGCCGTACAGAGATAAAATATATTTCAGAAATTTTAACCGGATTTATACTCAGAAAAGATTGCTTAATCCATATCATCATCTTCTAGGGTTCTGAATTTGGCTGTCTGTGACTTCCGACTGGCTTTGCTAGGCTACCGCACATTGACTCTAATTCCACTTTGTAAGTTTGTACCAAAGGAAAATCTTAAAAGTGCCATGAACAAAAAAAAATCCAAACAATTATTGCATTTCACGATGTTTTGAATCATTTGTCAATGACTTCCATTTCATTTTATATCATTGCTTACATTGCTTGCTTGTGTTACCTTACCTGAACTTACAGGAGTTTCGTTTCCCTACAGAGGTTGAATGTCATGGAATGCCATTCTTCACGCTTCATGCTTGTGTTATCTGTAGACAGATGTGAACCACTGCTTTGGGTTGGTTGTGATTGTGTTACGGTGAATGACATAATCAGTCGGATGGTGAAAAGGTTTGAACTGAGATATTGCCGTTAGTTAGAAGGTCAATTTTTATCAAAAATGAGTTCTTGCCAGAAATGATTAAATCAACCCTTTTTGTACATCTTCATGAAATATCTAAGCTTAATTTCACTTTTAAATATTTTTTACAGCTTGTCAAATTGAAAAAGTATGAAATTTGAGATCAGTTGCTGGATTCCTTTCCCATACTTTTGACCATAACTTCATGAAAAATCACCCGATTTACTTCAAATAAAGATTAAAATGCTCTGAGGAGCATATTCTTCTTTCAGAAAATGAAAAAACAAACCCCCCCCCCCCCCCCCCCCCAAAAAAATAAAATGCAAAGCCAGAATGTTCATTTTCCGACTGATAATGTCATGCACTGATCCAAATGTGAACCACTGCTTTGAGTTGGTTTTATAGAGTCATTCCTTTCTCAACCTGCCATTGGTACTGATTGAATCGGAAAATTCATTGTGTGTGTATGTGTGTGTGTGTGTGTGTGTGTGTGTGTGTGTGTGTGTGTGTGTATTGGTTGGGCAGGGGGGGGGGAGGGTTAGGGAACTTATCACATATGGCACATTCCTTTTATTTATTAATTTTTTTTTTCACCAAAATTTTATAGAAAAAGTAACAGAAATATTGTTATTTTCCTGAAGAATGGATATCCGACCAAATTGAATTACACTACATAAAGTATTTCATTGACAATTCTCAGAAATATAACGTATTATATTGTTGTTTTACACCTAGCTCATTTAATGCTTGATGAAATGAACACTATTTGTCTATGGGATTTGTATGGTAGATTGTCGTGGATTATGGACTTTGAACTCTTGGTATCTTGTTATTTGTTGGTGAAAAACACACTAAAGACGACACGCTAACCATGGTGTGATTTAGTATTATTGTTATTAATGATGATGGTGAGGATGATGATGGTAATAATAATAATAGTAATAATAATAATAATAATAATAATAATAAAAGTAATAATATTAATTATGTTGATGATGATAATGATGGTGATCATAATAACGATTATAATAATGATGATGATAATAATAATATAAGTAATTTAAAAGATAGAATGATTGATAGTCATTAATTATACCCCTGAGATTATTTATTTTCAGAATTTAATAATTTTCTAATTATGAATTTTTAAAATATTTTTCCTTTTCCGCCGTTGTTGAAATAATGTCACAGTGTTACAAATGCCGATTTCAATTCCTTTTAAAAAAGATGTATCAAAGAAAGATTATCGTTTTTGAAGATAACATTTTTTTTTTAATTGAGCTTTTATATAGATCAATATCCAGTAAACATGCTCAAAGTGCTTTACAATGGGTCCCTGACCAAAGCAAGACTTAGAAACGAGACGATAGTGGGCAGGGAGTTACTTGCTGTGTCTTCTATCCCACTGCATCTGTTTTCCAATTGCTTTCTGTCTTTTTCTTGAAATGAGATTACTTGGTTTTGTCCTGACCCTGGCCGGAGTCCTTGGCTGGGAGGGAAACAGTTGAGTGTATAGTTATAGTTTTGGGAGATGATTTTTTTTCCTTGTAAATCATCTCTCTGTTATGTACTGTAATTTATTTTTTATAATAACATACGATTTGTAAACATTTGAGTGTGTTCCTCTTAGTGGAATCTTGTGCTGGTGTCAGGGTGAGATTTTAGGTAATCTCAAACTAAGTACATTGATTGTATGCTCTTGGAATCTGTTCTCTATTTGAACCATTTCCCCTTGTCTTACTTTTTCCTCATGTCCTTTTAATTGTACATCTAGAATGTTTTTACTATCCAATTTTCTTCCTTTTTAGTGGCGTTGATATGACCTAAAAGTGTTGTAAGTGCCGTAAAACCCTTAAAAACAAACACACAAATTATATAATTCATGAATGATGCTAGCTCTCAAATGAAACAATATTTTTTCTATAAATGCCATTGTGCCATAGTGATGAAGGATCTGACATTGTAGTCGATGACGAAAAAACAAATAAACATTTACTTTTACATAGCTTATTTTCCTCAAATTCACCATGCCCAATGCATCTAAAAAAAAAAAGTTGATAAAAGTGTTCATGAATACGGAACGACAGTCGTCAATTTTTATAGTTAAAAGATTGGGCACCACCGCACCATACCATGAAATTTCCCTTTCAGGAAGTTTCTAATCTAGTTTAAGTAAGTCGTCCTTCAGAGCCATTAGGCAAATGGAGTCGAGTGTTTATCCCAGTTTCAGTAGCGTGAAACGGACAATAGCAATTGCTTGCTATCCTTTGGATAAAACGTTGGTCTCTTGCAAAGTACTTTTCACCATGTCTAACAGACCCAGCAACCCAATTACTGCTGGATGGACAAAGGGGTCACCTGTGATTGAACTCTGTTCCTTTGCGTGTGAAGCGACTGCTCTACCAATTGAGCTACCGGGACTCCTGAAGCTTCTAATTCCTCGTATTTTATTCAATAGTAAAATATTGTCAGATTTTTGCCCCATAATCATCAGTGATTCTGAGTGATCACGATTGCTTCATTACTTCTAAAATATGCTTTTTCTTTCATAATGAATGCTGTGCAGAATAAAATACATGCTATTTACGATTAAATTAATGCCAAACATGAATCATTTTATAACAAATATGCTTTTATAATGAACGCTCTATAGAGTAAATTGCATTTAATTTATTAAAATAATGACAAACAATTATGATTATTTTACAAAAGTGCTTTTTAAGTAAATGCTGGTATATCATAAAATACATTTTACATAATTCATTAATATCTGGGTGGGGTTCCCTACCTCCCATAGTGGGCAGGGAGGTACTTGCTGTGTCTTCTACCCCTATAACTGTTTTCCAATTTCTTTCTGTCTTTGTCTTGGAATGAGATTACTTAGTTTTGTCCTGACTCTGACCGGGGACCTTGGCTGGGAGGGAAACAGTCAAATGCATAGTTATTGTTTTGGGAGATGATATTTTTTTCCTTGTAAATTATCTCTGTTATCTATTATTATATTTGTTATTTTTAATGTATAATGTAAGCATTTGAGTGTATTCCTCTTTGTTGGATTTTGTGCTTGTGTCCGGATGAGACTTATAGGTGATCTCAAACTAAGTACATTGGTGGTATGCTCTTGGAATCTACATCTGATCCCTATTTGTTCCCTGTTCCCCTTTGTCTTACTTTTTCTTGGGTGCTTTAATTGTAATTCCAGAACTTTTTACGATCCCATTTTCTTCCTTTTTACTGGCGCTGATATAACCTAAACGTGTTGCAAGCGCCTTAAAACCCTTAAAAACAAAAACAAACAAACAAGGTGTACATGAATACGGAACGACAGTCGTCAATTTTTATAGTTAAAAGATTGGGCACCACCGCACCATTCCATGAAATTTCCCTTTCGGGAAGTTTCTAGTTTAAGTAAGTCATCCTTCAGAGTCATTAGGCAAATGGAGTCGAGTGTTTATCCCAGTTTCAGTAGCGTGAAATGGACAATAGCAATTGCTTGCTATCCTTTGGATAAAACGTTGGTCTCTTGCAAAGTACTTTTCACCATGTCTAACAGACCCAGCAACCCAATTACTGCTGAATGGACAAAGGGGTCGGAAAAAAATCTCGACTTCACCTGTGATTGAACTCTGTCCCTTTGCGTGTGAAGCGACTGCTCTACCAACGGAGCTGTTAGGACTCCTGAAGTTTCTAAGTCCTCGTATTTTATTCAATAGTACAATATTGTCCGATTTTTGCCCCATAATCATCAGTGATCACGATTGCTTCATAACTTATAAAATATGCTTTTCCTTTAATAATGAATGCTGTGCAGAATAAAATACATGCTATTTAAGATTAAATTAATGCCAAACATGAATCATTTTATAACAAATATGCTTTTATAATGAACGCTCTATAGAGTAAAATGCATTTAATTTATTAAAATAATGACAAACAATTATGATTATTTTACAAAAGTGCTTTTTAAGTAAATGCTGGTATATCATAAAATACATTTTACATAATTCATTAATATCTGGGTTCCCTACCTCCCAAAGTGGGCAGGGAGGTATTTGCTGTGTCTTCTATACCCCTATATCTGTTTTCCAATTTCTTTCTGTCTTCGTCTTGGAATGATATTACTTAGTTTTGTCCTGGCCCTGGCCAGAGTCCTGGCTGGGATGGAAACAGTCAAATGCATAGTTATTGTTTTGGGAGATGATATTTTTTTCCTTGTAAATCATCTCTCTGTTATTTATTATTATATTTGTTATTTTGAATGTATATTGTAAGCATTTGAGTGTTTTCCTCTTAGTTGGATTTTGTGCTTGTGTCTGGATGAGACATATAGGTGATCTCAAACTCAGTACATTGGTGGTATGCTCTTGGAATCTACATCTAATCCCTATTTGTTCCCAGTTCCCCTATGTCTTACTTTCTCTTGGGTGTTGTAATTGTAATTCTAGAACTTTTTACCATCCCATTTTCTTCCTTTTTTCTGGCGCTGATATAACCTAAATGTGTTGCAAGCGCCGTAAAACCCTTAAAAACATAAAACAAAACATAATTTCTGACTCTACTATTTTCTTCCTTTTTTTACTGGCACCTAAAAGTGTCGACAGCGCCATAAAACCCATTAAAACGAACAAACAAATAAAATGCTTATTGATTTATTAAAATAATGACAAACATTAATTATTATATTACAAATTTGCTTTATTTAATGAATAAAATTAATATATGTCAATCTATATTCATTTTGAACCATTCTGAGTACTGAGTCGAGTCTCCTGGTCTCCATAAGTGGGCGGAGCGGTTACTTTTATTTTGTCTTCTTCTACCCAGGTGTAAATTGAGAGCCTGGCTGGTAACAGCGTTGTCCGTGTAGAAAACAAAAAAAAATTTATACTGATCTCTTTGAATGCCATGTCTCATCCTACATATGTAAAGTGTTTTTTTGTTTTTGTTTTTTGTTTGTTTATTTGTTTGTTTTTTTTTTGTTTTTCTTTGCTCTTTTTTCTGTTTATATTTGGAAAAGGGGGGGGGGGGGGGGGGGGGGGGGGGGGGGGGGGGGGGGTCTTTTTCTTTTGTAAGAACGTAAGAAAAAGGGGAATTGGTTCAAATAGGAAACAGGTGTAGATTCCAAGAGCACACTAGTTATAGGACCTCTTGTCAAGAGCTATGTAAAATCTCTTTATTATTATTTTTAAAATTATTTCTGTCCACACTTTAGTTGTCTTTTCTGGGTGGGATTCCTGACCTCCCATAGTGGGCATTAAGTGTCTTCTACTTCTATCCCTCTATATCTGTTTTCCAACATCTTTCTGTCTTTGTCTTGGGATGAGATTACTCGGTTTTGTCCTGGCCCTGGCCGGATACCCTAGCTGAGAGGGAAACAGTCAAATGTATAGTCAGAATTTTGGGAGATGATATTTTTTGTCTTGTAAATCATATCTCTGATATGCACTGTATTATTTTTGTTTACATACTATATATGATTTGTAAATATTTGAGTGTATTCCTCTTAGTGTAGACCTGTGCTTGTGTCTGAATGAGACTTTTAGGTGATCTCAAACTAAGTACGTTAATAGTGTGCTCTTGGAATCTACACCTGTTTCCTATTTGAACCAATTCCCCTTTTTCTTACGTTCTTACAAAAGAAAAAGAAAAAGACCCCCCCCCCCCCTTTTGTTTTTTCCAAATATAAACAGAAAATAGAGCAAAGGAAAAAAACATCAACAAATAAACAAACCAAAAACAAAAACAAAAACCGAAAAAAAAAAGAGCTTGGGAATAAGGCTACATGTTTGTCCTTGAATGACCTTTGACATGCAACGATCTATACTCACCGCCTTATGCATATCACGGATTAACGGTTCTTTGTCTCTACTAATCCCTAATCCACCCACGTCATCAATGACTAACGTGTACCGTTACTGGTGTTTTAACACCTCTTCCATTGACACACATCCAGATAGGTTGTGGATTGAGTTCCTGATTGCGAGCGTACCGTATAAACGAACACCTAATATCCGAACGTTATAACGATGGTCGTAGGATCAAACCTCTGAAGTCTCGATTTTCACGATCGGCGGATCAAAACTCTAAAGTCTACATATCAGTTTTGCGCACCATGTTTTATTTAATCAGAGGTTATCAGAGGTCTGATCCGCCCAAAATGAAATAAAACATTGTGCGCAAAGCTCGTATGTAGACTTCAGAGGTTTGATCCGCTGATCGTGAAAATCGAGACTTCAGAGGTTTGATCCGCTGACCATTGATGTGTTTATTCGTCATTGCTGTGTAATACAAAGATAATTTTCTTAAAATAACAAAATAAAAAGTATACTCAGGCACGGTTTCTTCGAACACGGCTTACTCGAACTCATTTGAAAGTCCCTGATTTTTTCCTTATTATTCTTTATTATCATTCCATTCCTTCCTCGAACTAATTTTTTACCTCGAACACGGTTTCCCCGAACTAATTTCACCCAGCCAACGTAAATTTAAAAAAAAATAAAAATTGAAAAATTAATTAAAGATTTATTTTTTTAATCACCCAGTGATTCCGGCCATTGATGATTTGCTGTGACATTTGTAGTTAAATGTGTTTATCGTGTCTAACTACACTGCAGGTGTGCCTATACACACGCAGACACACACAGCCACTCACACACTCCATCGCCATTTTGCATAACTCACATAATATCTTTACTTTTTCTTCGCCATTCGTTCTAATTTCAATGCTGTGCGCCATGATTGCAAATGGTTGGCTACGACTACGACTGTAAATAAATGTTGTGATACAGCACCCCCCCCCCCACCTCCACACACAAACACACACACAAACAGCTTGTGTCATATCATATATAAACTTATCTCCCCCAACATATCGATAAAGTAAATAAACAATAAAGTTCTCTTTCTTCATCCTCAAGTGGAAATTTGTCTTAGTCTATTCCACGGGAAGACTCAGATGTCCGCCGCAGCGTAACTACGCAGATTGACTACGGAGAGATGGCTGCCTGAAGGCCACAAAACATGATGGATATTCGAATACGGTATCTTTCGGGTGCATTGCAAAGTCCATACTGCTGAGCCACACTGCCCCCTCTACCCCTCCCCATCAAGTCGTTAGGCAAGGCACGGTTTCCTCGAACTTTTTTTTTTTTGCATGTCCCGAGGAGTTCGAGGAAACCGTGCTGGAGGGTAATTCCATGTTACGACATTCAGCATAGTAATCATGGGCAGGATGCTGCTGCAGATGAAAAAAAATAAAAAAATAAAAAACCAAACCAAGTGCAACTTGTTACCAAAAGAACCAGATGTTACTTTTCTTTCCTATTAAATTATGGCATTCATGTAGGATTCGTATTCATATGAATACGATACACCCCAATGAAACAGTAACACACCACTTGCTTGAATGTCGACCTCTTGAAGACCTGAGACGCACATTCCTCCCACCAAATCCAAGCATCAGTAACACACTTTATAGTCACCTGGAACAACTACAAACGATGTCTAACTTCTACGTCATGGCACAAGACCGAAGGGCTAGAGCTCAGGTGGTCGTTGGTTCGGATAAGTACTAAGTATTCATATATTTTATTCCTTTTGACGGAGATTACATGATCGTGTCAATAGGATTCAATAGTCTGATGTCACGTCCGAAAATCAAAAGAAAATCGGTACTTTTTATTCTTCATGCTGGCTAGAACTTGTTCATATGTCATGAGAACAGAATTTATAAAAGTCAAAACATGATCAGATTTATAACGTTTTTCTCCTCTGGATACACTTTTATGCTCGTCGAAGAAATATTTCATAAGGGCGTCCGCCAATGTTCCGATAGTTTAGAACCTGTTACTAAGTTACTATGCGTCATAACGAGGGAAGTGATGTCACGACTATTGGCGCCTATTTAGGACTCTTATAGAGCAGTAAAGTTAGGTGCCCCAAACGTAAACAAAGGTCGAGAAGCACGTGGCAAACCACATGTTCCTGTCTTGACAGCTCACGTTCCAATATAAATAATAGAAAAAAATAACCTTTAAAATTTGGCTGTTAGGTGGCAAAAGAAACACATATTCATAAATACTCGATCATGCATCAAATAATGTCTAGATATGGATATTTTATGGAACAAAAGGTAAAATTTTCTAAAATTTATCAAAAGTTACAGTCTATCTATTTTTAGACCAGAGCAAATTATTGCGCTGGTGTGAACAAAACGAGAATTATTCGGAGCCTGATTTTCATAATAATTTAGCCTTATATTATTATTTCTGCAACTGTTAGATTTTATGTAAACATATTTTCAATACTGAAAGTGTATTGCCTACAACTCAAACTACAAAATTGGGAGACCTATATTGTGCGTAAATTATTCCGGTCCCTAACGGAAATCACTAGCAACTTGTTATTGTTTACGTTTGGGGCACGTAACTTTACTGCTCTATAAGTAGTTTCAGACTTGACACAAGGATATTTTTTACTCTTGGGTCTATTTACTTGGGGTCTCTATAACCGAGGTCAGAGGTCAGTGTGTCAATCAGACTACAACAGTATACTGTCGTACTCTGGGAAAAGCCATATTTAATAATGTGGTCAGAAAACTCGTCCTTCAAATATCGATCGATTTAAATGAACCTCCTATTGACAAAAACTCTCAAACCTGGGACTGCGCGAAGTCCCAGGTTTGAGAGGTTTTTTTTGCCAAGGTGAGGGTCATTTAAATCGATCGATATTTGAAGGAAGAGTTTTCTGGCTAAATTTTAAAATATGGCTTTTTCCAGAGTACGGCGGAATAGTGATATCTAAATTTTGGTAAATCCGATGGCCCAAATCTCACTGGCTGGTCGAACAGATTAAAGGCCCTTAATCCCTAATCCATCGGCGTCACGGATGATTCCATTCTCTGTGACAGCCACATCACCTCGTCAATCAATACCTATAGATAGAATGCGCTTGGCCAAGGAGTTCACAACATTGCCATCCGGAAGTATAACGGACCAACACACAAACTCTGTGTAACCATGAACTTTTATAGGCTGGTTAATACAGTTTAGTGAGAACAACTCACAAACGCGGATGGCAAAAACAATAACAAAGGCCTGAGTGACGTCATCTTCGAACTATCTATATCATACGAAGGCATTTCATAACACATTTCTTAAAACTGTTTTTCTCATTTCGATGATGAGATAGAATGTCTTTCAATTCAAAACCCTTTTTTGTCAAGCCTGTACAAAGTAATAAACAAAAATGAATAAATAACAGCTTTAAAAAAAAGAACAAAATACAAAACACTGAACGTTTCGGGCTCAATACCCTTCTTCAGCCAACAACAAAATACAATAAAAGCGTTCCGTGTTTGGAATTATTATTTTTTTTTTTGAAGCTGTTATATTATTCAATTTTGTTTTTTACTTTTTACAGTCCACAGTTTATGGCAGCCTGGTTTGTATTGACAAGCATGTGACGCACTTCTGGATGCGAACAAAACAAAACAAACAAACAAACAAACGAAAACGACAACAAGAAAACAACCATCACTACCATCCCCCCCCCCTAAACCCAACTAAGACACACACACACACACACACACACACACACACACACACTCACACACAGACACAGAATTAAAAAAACAAAAAGCAAACATAAAATGAAAGTAAAAAAAGAAAGAAGAATAAGAAAGAACAAAGAACAGTAAATGTAGTGTTGTGCAAACAAGTTGGGACACTATCTACTCTTTACCTTAATTATTTGTAAATAAATGTTTCAAAGAAATGTGTTAACTACCAAAAATACCTTTTTTTAAAGCTTTCGATGTATTTTTTCACTTTTTTTTTAGTACACCATGATGTGCGTCAAACGAACTCTTTGTTTGTCCTTGGTAAATCATTTGACCTTCAAATCTGCCACAACTCATTTTCACAGTCTGAATGTCTGGATATTTGACAGATTTAGAACTCGTTATGTGTTTCTTTTTCAATGTTCATTACGGATACCTTGCGTGTCATATCACAAAACTACAAAGCCTAATATTCATCATTGTCATCTCTCCTTTCACTAACTACGAACAATGTGGCTTGACTTTATAACAATACGACATATTATCGTCCGACTGTGTTACAGACTTACAGACATCACATCCCAGTTATTCGTCATTGTAAAATCTATATAACTTTCTGGTTTTTCTTGATTTCCCAGTTTGTATTTTGACGATTTTACTCCCATCATCAGCGTAGACCGAAGCAGGCAGAGAAAAACGAACCAGAATAACTGCACATTATACGAGTTTACTTCTGGATTGCCATTTTGGAATTTACAATGTCAAATCATCAAACTGTTATGAATTAGCTGATAGGAGTTGCGAATATTCTTCAACAGTCGTGACGTCACTTCCTTCCTAATGACGCATGGTAACTTAGTAACACTGGCTCTAAACTATCGGAACAATGGCGGACGCCGTATGAAATATTTCTCCGGCGAGCATAAAAGCGTATCCAGAGGAAAAAACCCCATAAATTTGATCATGTTTTGACTTTTACACATTCTGATCACAAGGCAAATGAAAAGTTCATGAAGAATAAAAAGTAATGATTTTCTTTTTTTAGAACCAAGATGGCCGCCGTTGCCGGGCGGCGTGACATCAGACTACAGAATCCAATTGACGATAACTCAGTTGGTTGAGCAACTAGCTTTACACGCAAATGGATCGAGATACTGTTGAGATTATTTTTCTGATCCCCCCACCCCCATTTCACTAATTAGTATTTTGGTAGACGGATCTGTAATAGTACTAGCGTCCTATCAAAATGATAGCAAGTAATTTGCTATTGTCCGTTTCGTGTTATAAAAACTGGGATATACTCTATCTCCATAGGCCTAATGGGCCTGAAGGAGAACTCCTTTATCTTTTTTTTTTTTAGCTCTTAGACTCCCCTCCACAAAATGCACAGCGATTCAACGAAATGTGAACACTAGACTATGCACCCCTCTGCCCATAATGGCGTACTGCAAAAAATGCAAGTTAAACCTAAAATACTCACCGCCCACCCCCCTTTACCCCATCCCACCACCACCTCTGCCATAATAAATTCTCCCTTAACTCTCTCCTTACCAGCCATTTTCAGAATTTTCCCCAAAATTTCACACCCACCCAACACAAAAACAGACATTTCTAACTCAAACAGAAAAGCAACAAGCACATTCTATACAGAACGTTGTTCGATAACACGAGCTCTATTACAGAATGTCAAGTTTTTATAGCTATAGCAAATAGAAATAAAATCTGGATGAGAAAAGTGACAATTCCATCGTAACAAATGTGACGATTTTCCAATGCGTGGTAAGGAGAGGGTTAAGAATAAACTGGATTTTTTTTTTTTTTACTTCTTTGGCATTTTAGAAAAAAGTCAATCTGGCAAACACCGTGCCAGAGAGAAGAGATTGTTTCATTGTGCAAAACGCCCTATCTGAGCCTATTTCGCATGATTTACATTTGGTACCGTTATGGTACCGGTACATTTTCTGTACTATGAGACATAAATAGAGAGAAGGAAAACTGTGGATTATGAAATATGTTGCAGTGAGGTGCATTG
>NC_088367.1:5433906-5468906 GCF_034508935.2 Berghia stephanieae | reverse complement strand
TCTACCACTGTTGCATGCAAGCGGTTCCATTTATCAAATACCCGAACTGAGAAGAAGTTCTGCCTAAGGTTTAGGGAACACTTTTCCTTGGAGAGTTTGAATCTATGTCCTCTGGTGGTGCTGGTGGAATCAAGATTGAGAAGGCTCATGTTTACAGAGTATAGACTAAGCGTGTATTTGAACACTTCGATAAGGTCTCCTCGATCTCTCCTATACTACATGCTCGGTATTCGTATCTATTTCAGTCTTTCTGTGTATTCTAGATCTTTGAATCCAGGAATAACCCTAGTTGCGCGTCTTAGAACACTTTCTATCAGGTCTTTGTCTTCCTGCAGTCGTGGTGCCCATGCCACATTGCCAAAATTCCAATTCCAGTTTGCTTTGGTCAATAGTGTCAAAGGAGGCACTTAATTCCAGCAACAATATTATTAATCCATCCATTTACTAACTTGTAAAAGACGCGTTTGGTCGCATTTTTTTCTTCTGCGCCTAAAGGTGATTGGATAGCTTGGTCCCTTAATCAATCTGGTTGAAAATAGCAAATGTTAATTTTCGTTTGTCGTTAAAGGAAATGGGGAAAGTTTTCATCCTCAGGGATCTAGTACTGCTAAAGAACTGATAATATATGTCAGTGATGCAGAAATTGTGCCTTGTAATACGCCAACCAATTTCCCATTTCACCTGCTCTTTTTGATTATCATCACTGAGATATTATTGAAAGAAGAATTCTTTTTCATAAACAAAACCTTTCAATAAATGTAAAGTCAAGTCTTGAGATGTGGCAACATACTAGGACATTTCGCCAACATGTATTGGCCTAATAGGCAAAGGATTATTTTATTTGGAAAATGTGGGCAAACTAGATATATAATTATTGGCGAAATTGACCAAATAGTCTCAAGATTATTTGGCCAATATTTTAATAAGTAAATTAAATAGAAACAGAACGAGGTTCGAGTCCGGGTAAGACTAGGATCCAAGTCTAACAGCTTGACCACTACACCACTTGGCTACTTGTCTTATGGCAATTTTAAATCATGCTATTCTTAATCTTTTTTCTTTTCAACTAATGAATGACCTACTTTTCTTATTTTTATTTCATGATTTTAAATGTTGGTTACAAGTGCTAGGCTTTATATTTGTATTGTATCAGCAAAACCACCAAACCCTATTGTATGACATACACATTGTGTCTTCACGGTGACTGGATCGGGTAACTGATCAGACGAAAGCCGCTCTCCCATCAGTTGCGATTGTTACATTGCCCAAAGAGCCAGAATAATGTATTAGAATAGGATTCAATAGTCTGATGTCGCGTCCTTACAGGAACCAGCAGCTTGGTTCTCAACAAAGAAAATCGGTTCTTTTTGTTCTTCATGCTGGCTAGAACTGTTACTGTTTCACATGTCATGTGATAAGAATGTATAAAGTCAAAATATGACCAGATTTATAATGTTTTTTTCCCCTCTGGATACACTTTTATGCTCGTCGGAGAAGTATTTCATCCGGGCGTCCGCCATTGTTCCGATAGTTTAGAACCAGTTACTAAGTTACCATGCGTCATTACGAGGGAAGTGACGTCACGACTGTTTAACATTATTCTCTTGACAATATTGTCAAACAATTACTTCGTAATTGTTAATGTACATTATCCACTACTTCCTCAGATAAATTGAAATGTTCATGTCACTACATTGTTTATGAGGTACCGGCACCATGGAGTCAGAAATCAACCATTCTCAGCAACAACACCAGCAGCCACAACAACAACAACAACAACAACAACAACAGCAGCAACAACCCCTGCAGCATAAGCAACAGGAACAGCAACAGCAAAAGCAACAAGAACGGAGACCGGAATCCATTTTGGCCAGCGAGGCAGAAAAACGAGCAAGTACGTCCCATTCTCATGGAAGACCCGGGACCAGAGAATTGGTTTCCGCCAATCACACACAAGGTGATCAACGGCCATCTTCAAAACGGACCAATCAAATTTTACGAAGTCGGCCAACGTCAAGGGACGTAACCAATTTGAATAATAATAATAATAATAATAATAATAATAATAATAATAATAATAATAATAATAATAATAATAATAATAATAATAATAATAATAATAATATTAAAACTCCCCACACAACACCGCGAGAGTCGAATCCAACAGATGGTGGCGATTCTGTTGAAGACGTATTGTCAAACATAGTGTCTGGTGAGGCCTTGCCTGGGGTGACTGATGCTCTTGATGACATCCTGGATGAGGATGAACTGTTCATGACCTTGTCACCAGAGGAAAAGGAGGAATGGAACAAAATGATGGCAGATCGGTAGGCACCGTCAACTGGGTTAACTTTGCCTCAAGGGGAAACTTTGCCTCTGTGAATTTGGAGCATTTTGAATCATCTCAGCTTTGCTGCAGTTATTGTATCCGTTAATTAACTTTAATTTTTATCAAAGGAAATACTTGCCACAAAACGAAACAATCTCTTATTGGTCCAAAATTCAAGATGCAAAGTTTCCCTTTTAGGCAAAGTTATCCCAGTTGACGGTATTCAAAGTATTGCTATTTATTTTTACCTTTCATTTTTTCCCCTTACTATCTAAATGGAAACTATACTATGCGACGAAAAAAAAAATTTAAAAAATAAAAAAGATTTGTTAGATTTTTAATGGTGTATCTAATTTTTTGATCAGACAACAAACCAATTTGTAAATAAATATTTGCTCTTAAAGACAGGCGGTCATTTCTATCGATACGCCATCGATATTATGGAATTATCAGTTCACGTGAAACTTTGAAATATCTATAGATATTCCATACATAAACTATGCGCACATACATTTGTTTTAGGTCAAATGCCTGTTGTTTTTTAAAATACCCACACAAAAAAAAAAACAAAAAAAACAAACAAAAAAAAAACAAAAAAAAAAAAACAAAACAAACGAGTGAGTCTTTTTCGGATACAGAGGAACCAAATTTTTTTACAATATTGTCTTTTTCTAAAAGAAATCAAGACATCACCCGGAATCGATCCTTATCCCTTTGCGTTTGAAGTGATTGCTCTACATGATGAGCTATAGGGACTCTAAAAAACAATTACAGCAAAAAATAATATGAATAAAATTTAAAAGCAGTGCAGTTCGCATCTTATTAATCAAACGGTGTCCGGATAATATTAATAAATGATTTGCAACAGTTGCTATTTGTTTCAGACCATTGTTAAGTTATGAAGGCTTACCCAACATTTTCAATAAAAATGCTTCACTGTGTGGCTATGTGGTCTAGTGGTATGACACTCGCTTTCGGATCGGAAGGTCCTGGGTTCGAGCCTCGCTCGGCGCATAGTTGAGTCCTTGGAGAAGGCTCTTTACTCACATTCTCTCACCGTACTCAGGTGTAAAATGAGTACCTGGCCGTTAACAGCGTTGTCTCTGTCAGAAAAAAAGCTATAATATCGCCTAACAGGCGTCATGTCCTACATGTTAAATGTTGCTGTTGCCCAGGGACCCCTTGTAAAGCGCTTTGAGCACGTTTAGTGGATATTGCGCTATATAAAAAAGCTCAAGCTCAATGCATTCTGCAATCCATCAATCCCGCACGTAAGAGTACAAACCTTACAAACCTTTGGTGCGCGAAATTGCAGGCCTATTATCAAAGGGAGATTATAGACTTGATTTAACATTGTTGTAATGGACCATAATATTTGGGGTTGGTTTGAGAGTATACTTTATGGGCAGCGTGGCTCAGCGGTACGGTTTTTGCTTCGTACCCGCCGCGTTGTGTGGCCTTGAGCAAGTCATCTAGCCTTGACTCAATTTGCGACATGGCACTGACGCCTGGGCTATTCCTGTCTTCCCTTGGAATAGATGGTAGAGAGAAAAAATTACCCTCGTGGATGAATAAGGGAATTTATTATTTATCCATTTCAACAATAAGCCCAAAACAATGTGAATTATAAGATCTGCAAATAAGTACAGATCCATACGGACATATAAACAACCATGTTCCAAAAAAACAAAAAAAAAAAACAAAAAAATTTTTTTAAAAAATGGCAAGATGTTTTATTATTGCACAAAATTTGTCTTTATTCAATTTCTTTTAATTTTTAATTGTTATAATAATAGTTTATACTATTATCGCAATATATTAATGAATCTTCTTTTTTCATTCTTATCAAACAGAGAACGACAACTTGAAGACAGCAAAGAAAAGCATCAGAACTGGTCTGATTCCTTCACAAGACGCAGGATGTTTGCATACCCACGCATGCGCAGACTCACTCTCAGCTATCAAGATCGTATAAAACTCTTCTCCAAGATATCCAACACAATCAGCAACATGACTTCGAGGCGACCTGCTTCAGAAAATGTCCCGAAGAATAAATTGGTGACAAAACGAATGTCAGAACCGCTTATGAAATCAATAGACAAACGGACGATAACGAAACCCGAAGACAAAACTCTGAGGCATAGTCAATCTACCGGTGAAATAACGACAAAAAATGAACACGATATTCTCCCAGAGTCGGTCATGGGAAATGACAAGACACAGAAAGACAAAACATCTCTGGGTTCACGTGGAAATGACGGGAAAACTTCCAAGGACGTAGTTTGTAAAGTAGAGGAAGTGACGTAGTCTTACCAGAAATAAAAGAATATAGACCGGAAATGTGACCAAAAAATTGTATTTAATTAGGAACCCCTTTGGTATGTTTTTCCAAAAGTTGATCAAAAATATTTTAAAAATTGCAGTTGCAAATGATTATCTAGATAATTTCAAAATTCATATTTTTCTTATTGATTGAGATGAAAATGTTCAAATGTGACCAATCGTCTCAACATGGTATCGTGTCGTGGTGATCCTGGTGTTTGAAAATGAAGTGAAGTTAAACTTAGGAAATTAGAATAAAGATAGAT
This sequence comes from Berghia stephanieae, assembly GCF_034508935.2. Classification (NCBI taxonomy): domain Eukaryota; kingdom Metazoa; phylum Mollusca; class Gastropoda; order Nudibranchia; family Aeolidiidae; genus Berghia; species Berghia stephanieae. Next base: position 5,463,989 of record NC_088367.1, on the reverse strand, counting down.
GCCTTTATTGAAGAGAATGAGTTGTGTTTCCTAAACTTAAAAAAAAAAAAAATAAAACAAACCCAACAAAGAAACAAACAAACAAACAAACAACAACAACAACAACAACAACAACAACAACAACAACAACAACAACAACAACAACAACACAAACACTTAATTTTCTTAATTGTTATTATGGTACCTTGACTATCTACACTTTTCTTCATCGAGTACAATCCTGTGTGATACTAGATTCCCGGGAAAGTCACAAATGTGATTATTAAGAAAACAAACAAACCAAAATTAAACAAACAAAACAAAAACAAAAACAAAAACAATACAAAACAAACAAACAAACAAAATAAAAAACACGAAATAAAACAACAAAAGATAACAATATATATATATATATATATATATATATATATATATATATATATATAATATATATATATATAATGTAATCGTATTGTAATACAAATTTGATACAAAGAGTTGCCAAACTCAACATGTTAAAACATCAGAGTAATATATAGAATTTATCACGGCTCTCTTATTGGTCTTTGTTGATGTTATTTCAGGCCCCTTTCTTGTCTGTCCTCATCTTTTACTATAACAGATTCAAGCAACATTGAACCAGATTAGTAAAATAATGATCGCAATATTCTTGTCCCAATACGCTTCAACAGTCGTAACGTCACTTCCCTCGTAATGACGCATGGTAACTTAGTAACTGGCTCTAAACTATCGGAACAATGGCGGACGTCCTTATGAAATATTTCTCCATAAAAGCGTATCCAGAGGAAAAAAAACCCATTATAAATCTGATTCATGTTTTGACAATTACACATTCTGATCACAAGACATATGAAAAGTTCTAGCAAGCATGAAGAATAAAAAGTACCGATTTCCTTTGTTTAGAACCCCTATGGCCGCCGTTGCTGGGCGACGTGACATCAGACCATCTAATCCAATTACGTGCTAGGGTAAGCCACGCATGCAGACCATCTCACCTGACTCTTCGAGAAGTCCCAGGTTTGAGCGTTGTTTTTCTTTTTTGTTGTTGTTGTTGCCAAGATGAGGGTCATTTAACTCACTCAACCCTAACACCGACTCTATCCGTAGTTTATCCGGGGTTACTTTTACCCCATGCCTCTTTATTACATTTTTCTGAGACAAATTATAGGCGTAGTATCAAAGCTAATGTTTTTAGTTTTTGCATGTTAATGATAGTTGAATAAAACTATCTACTATGTAAATGCTCATTTTTTATAACTTTTTTTCCAATTTTGAAAAGTAGCAAAAATCTCTAGGATTGAGTTAAAGCGATCGATATTTGAAGGACGAGTTTTCTGGCCAAATTTTAAAATAATATGGGTTATTCCAGAGTACGGCAAAACAGCAGAGCAATGAATGATGTGATAAAATAATAACACATAGTGTGTAGCTCGATGACTCAGCGGCATGGTGGTGTCTCGTCCTGTCACAAAAGTCACGCGATATTCAGTGTAGCCAGTAGCCGGATGGGTGCCATAATAATGACAATAGTAATAATAATAATAATAATAATAATAATAATAATAATAATAATAATAATAACAATAATAATAATAATAATATACTTTATTCTTCTATAAAAATGGAAATTCGTTAACAGACGTGGCATGAATAAAAATGTATAAACACAAAGTGATCGTTGAAAATTCCGGTCCTGATGTTGTGTCCTTGGCTAAGGCACTCAACAACCATTACCCCACTCGACTCTCGGTGTGAATGAGTACCTGCCTATACGCAGTGACGGATATTGTACGATTGTTAGCGCTACTAAAGGACGCCTAACAGGTGACTGGCACTCTAAGAACTGGAAATATGGTAGCAAATAGCCTGCTGGGGGAATAAGTAAAACATTGAGAAGCTCATTGAGCATGGTAAATACTGGATAGTTGAAGGATGTAACCTGCTGTAGCGTTTCGTCATCTGTGATTTATCTGTGTTATACATAAATAAATAAATAAAATTCCCTTTATTCATCCCCATGGGGAAATTTGTCTCAAGGGTCTATTCCAAGGGAAGACTGGAATAACCCAGACGTCAGCCGCAGTACAGCGCCGCAAATTGAGCTAGGGCGAGGTGACTCAAGGCCTCACACAGCGAAGCGGCAGGTGATCAAACTCGGTACTTTTCGGATGCGAAGCAAAGACCGTACCGCTGAGCCACGCTGCCTCTAAATAAATAAATAAATAAATAAATAAATAAATAATGAATTTATATAGCGCCTAAACATCCACGTTAATCGTGCTCTGCGGCGCACGTTGGTTTCCATACCATATTTAAATGCCGCCTGATTGGTAAGGCTTGATAGACCTCGTAGTTCTTGCTCACTGGGTGTGCTATAGATAGTATACACTTGGCTAAGAAGTTCACAACATTGCCATCCGGAAGTATTACGGACCAACACTCAACACATAAAACTATGTTTAACCATGAACTTTTATAGTCTAGTTAATACAGTTTAGTGAGAATCACTCACAAACGCGGATGGCAATACACAATAACAAAGGCTTGACGTCATTTTCGTTCTATAGATAGTATGCGCTTGGCTAAGAAGCTCATAACATTGCGATCCGGAAGTATAACGGACCAACACACAAAACTGTGTGTATCCATGAACGTTTATAGTCAGGTTAATACAGTTCAGTGAGCATTAATCATAAACGCGGATGGCAAAAAACAATAACAAAGACCTGAGTGACGTCATCTTCGAACTATCTATCGAAATATCCACTAAACGTGCTCAAAGCGCTTTACAAGGGATCCCAACAGCAACATGTAATATATAGAACGAGACATGACGCAAGTTAGGCGACATGACATTTTTTTTTTTATTTGGACAGAGACAACGCTGTTAACGGCCAGGTACTCATTTTACACCTGAGTACGGTGAGAAAATATGAGTAAAGAGCCTTTTCCAAGGACTCAACTATGCACCGAGCGAGGCTCGAACCCAGGACCTTCCGATCCGAAAGCGTAGTTTTTTGATGTGTTTCATCCGGCTTCATGCCAACTCTGTCAAATAGAGTTGAAAAGCCGAATATCGTATTATAAGACCATATTATACTAAGCGCCTATAGCTCAGTAGGTAGATGCATAGTTTCACACGCAAAAGGACAGAGATCGAGCCTGCCTATTTTTTCCGACCTCCCTACACACCCATAAGTAATCGGGTAGTCGGGTAACTGGGTCAATTAGAGCGATAGAATAGCCAACGTAACTCCGGTTTGTAAGAAGGTCGACAGAAGCAAAATTAAATAAAAAACATCGACCGATAACATTAACCTGCACTCCTTGTAATATTTTGGAGCACATCATCGACAGCAGCATCTCAAACGACTGTGAGCAAAACAAAATATGTACAAATTCGTTTGCCCACAACAGCATGTGAGACAAAGCTCATTGGCCTGACAGACGAAATAACACAGGCTATGGATGCAGGTGAATGTTTGTCCTTGATTTCAGCAAAGCATTCGACAACGTCGGTCACAGTCTCCTCGTACATAAGTCCCAACATTATGAAATAAGAAGAAATTGAATATTTGGACAGCTGTACGGCAGTGAGGACGACCTCAGGACAACTGTGGGCTTCATTCACCAGACCGGACTGACCATGTGACGTGACGGGAACGAAGAAGAAGAAGAATATTTGGGTCGACAACTTTTTATCATATCGTAAACAAGCTGTCTTAGTATCTGGAGAAAAATCCACTTTTATCCCTGTTGAGTTTGGCGTATCACAAGGCTCTGTCCCTGGCCCGCTGTTGTTCCTGATATTTATAAGATCTACCCTTAGGCCTCAATTCTGTAACGAGACTCTTTGTAGATGATAAAAAATATAAAAGGCACCCCAACCCGAATTCAATTATAACAAGACCTCGACAAGTTGGTGACATGGGAGGAGCAGTGGACAATGTCTTTCAACCCAGTAATTCGAATGTCTCGCCCACTTACCAACATAATTACCACTTGAAAAGACAAAAGCTGGAAGAAGTAAACCAAACTAAACATCTCGGTGTAACAGCAACAACAGACATGAAATGGAACAACCACATTCAAAATATTGCAAACAAAGCAAATAAGATCCTTGGAAAGAAATCTTAAAACAAGCAACCGATCTCCAAAAAGCAGCTTACAAAGCAAAGGTCAGACCATCACTGGAGTATGCATGTTCTGTATGGGATCCACACACAATGGATGATCTCAACACCCCCGAAAAAGTACAACGAAGAGCGATAGGATGGATCACAAATAAAGGTTTGATGTTACCGGCTAATGGGTCAATGCCATTGACTATTATGTTCACAGCTGCAAACTTTCCACCAATTTCAGCCTCAAACTCAAAAGATTTTCTGCAATAGTTGGACCCTTCAGTTTCTCACCGTCGAATTTTCGTCTTAATTTTCTGCCAATACATATTGATTCAAGCCTTAAATTGAGTGAGCACCACACAAGATCATGGTCACTTCCCACATCCGCCCCAGGGTAGGTTCATATTTTGACCGTGTTAATACTCGACTTAAAGTGCTATAGGCATAGTATGAAATCAATCTGATTGTGCGACTCTTCATCAGGGGAGTGCCATAGTAACGCTGGACTCAACCGATCCGGTATGTCGTTCTCCCCTTGTTCTGCTTCCCATGATTCCTTTCAGTTGGCGGTGCCCATCTAATCTCCAAGTCAATGGAACTCGAGTTACCCCCCCCCCCCCCACCCAAAAAAAAAAACAACAAAAAAAAAAAAAAAAAAAAAAAAAAAAAACAAACAAACAAAAAAACAAAAAAAAAAAAACAAAACAACAAAAAACAACAAAACAACAACAACAAAAAAAAGAAGAAGTTTCTGCTTTTATATAGCGCAATATCCAATAAACGTGCCCAAAGCGCTTTACAAAAGGTCCCTGACTAACAGCAACACGTAACATGTAGAACGATACATGACGCCTGTTAGGCGATATTACTTTTTTTTTTTTCGACAGACAATGCTGTTGGCGGTCAGGTACTCATTTTACACTTGTCATTTTACGGTGAGAGAATGTGAGTAAAGAGCCTTTTCCAAGGACTCAACTATGCTCGAACCCGGGATATTCCACAAGACCACATAGCCGCACATAGTCGAGTAGGTTGGGCAAATGGGTCCTTGACCTTGCCAAAGGGTCTCCATAGTTTAGAATCAGATACCTCCTTCAAGACTGCCTTTCGGTCAACGCTGTTCAGCTCAGCTAATCCGATTTGTAGTCGAAGTTCCCTCTCTGCTAGACGTACAGATAGTCTACCAAGGCTAAGCGAGTGATCTGTTAACCCGACCATGAGGCGATTTCACACCACCAGTGGGCCCTTCACAGACGCATAGCACCCCCTGGCCAGAGCTCCGTCTGCCACCCGCAAGGTGAGGATATCAGGATCTATAGGGGGCCTAATGGGACAGTGTGTGACAGCGAATATTTATGGTTTTTGTTTCGTACCTGAAATTATGTTACAAACCAAGATTGTCCACAGGAAGCCACGCAGTTGGTGTGATTCCAAGGGACATAACAATAGCTTCTTGAAATAATTTAGATTTGTAATATTTTTCGTATTAATTCCCCTGAAAATTGGGCACAGTTTTAGTTTCGTAACTACCCTAAATAAAAATAATTTTAAGATTTTCTCTCATTGATAAATTGAATATCTTTGTTTTCAAAACAAATGAATACGAAATATATCAATAATATCAACGACTCTGAAACGGGGTGTACTTCGCAACTACTCACATAAAATGGAGCTAAAATTATGATATCACATCTTGAACCATTTAGTGCTGGGTCGAGTTTGAAACGATCAAATCGAGCGGGTTTTCGATCGAGTCCTCTAAAATCGAGTCGGTTTCGAGCGGGTTTCGAGTCAGTGACGTCATCGAGCAGTGATTCGTTTGAAAAAAACAAACACGAGCAACTCGTTTGCCACAGGAAACTTCACATACCCCTCCCTCTCTTATGTCTGTGGCTGGCTTGACTGCAGCTGGTTATGATGGGGGCTGCCAGATGGCCAAGTTCAAAATTGCTTACTAAGAAACGCTTTTCTATTATTATTCATTTAAAAAAAAATATTTTATTTAAAAAAAATGAAAAGATAAGTTTATCCAACTGTAGTCGATTGTTTTGTTAATCAAAACAAATGAGTTTTTCAAGGGAGTCAGAATGCTTGTGGTGTTTGGCTATTTGGGGTCTATTTGACTACTTGGGCAAGAAGAAATCTGGCTGTCTGGCAGCCTTAATTATGATCGTTCGTCGCATCACACACACATACACACACACACACACACACACACACACACACGCCATCAAACAGTTGTTGATGGTGAAGGGTTGAGACCCCCCCCCCCCCCCCCCCCTTCCCACCACCATCATCCCGCTGTCACCTTAACATTTCATATTTATGTCGCGCCAAAAGTTGTCGGCCGCCCCCACCTCCCATAATCTGTCACTGGTCGTCATCGCCTCTTGTGTGTGCGGGAAAGGTCGTGCCTTTCATTTCATTATTTGAAAAATAAATGAACAAGAATGGTGTGTTTTTATTAGGTAGGTAGATAATAATAATATTTAGCAGGTTCCACACCCAGACACACACGGATTGCCCGGACACGATGATAACGATGCCGACGACAATGGATGACGATGATGATGATGATGATGATTATCGTGTTTCTGTTTAAAAAATGAAATACTTTAGCAGGTTCCACCCCCACCCCCCACACGGATAGACCGGACCCGAAGATGATGATTGTGGTTTTGCTGGCTGTTACGGCTGTGATGAGGATGATGATAATGATGATGATGATGATGATGACGATGGCGCAGATGGTGATTATTTGTTCGGTCGCTCAGTGGTACGGTGTCTCTTGTCACAAAATCAAGCCTTGTCAATGGCCGGATGAGTGACAGTGATTGTTGAAAATTGTGATCCAGACGTTAAGTCCGTGTGTCAGGCACTTGACTCAGGTGTGAATGTATTCTTATCTTATAAGCAATGACGGCTATTGTAAAGAGCTTTAATACAAAAAGACTCCAAACAGCGATCGGTACCTACTGTACGAAATGGATGTATGGTCGATATGGCGTGCCGGAGGAATAAATTAAATTAAATATTGTGAAGTTCATTGAGCATGGTAAATCCTTGGAAATGCGCTTTGAACTAATACACCTGCTAGACAACTCCGATTCCAATATAAACGACTGATTAATATTCCCATATATAAACTATAGTTAGCTGAAAATCTTTCTTTGTCGGGACTCCAAAAGTATGGAACGAATTAGACAAAGAAATCAAAGGGTCTTTTAGGAGCACTGATTGATTTTAGATTGATTATTACATTGAAATGTGTTGATATTTATTTTATCCATTATTATTAGGGTGGTGGTGGTGGTGGTGGTGATGATGATGATCCCGCTGATATGATGGTGATGATAAATAAATTAAACATAATTCCCTTTATTCATCCCATAGGGGAGATTCGTCTTTCGGGTCTATTCTAAGGGAAGACTGGAATAACCCAAGCGATAGCCGCAGTGCAGCGCCGCAAATTTAGTTAGGGCAAGGTGACTTGCTCAAGACCACTCAGCGGCGGGTGATCGAACTCGGTACCTTTCGGGTGCCAACCAAAGACCGTACCGCTGCCCCTGATGATGATGATGATGATGATGATGATGATGATGATGATGGGAACTAACAAAGAATACACAGGCATCTAAAATTGAAACATTCCATATCCAAAGCTAATGTTTTACTTTAAAAAATTGAGCTTTACAATATCCACTAAATGTGATTAAAGCGCTTTGTAAAGGGGTCCCCGGTCAACAGCAACATTTAATATGTAGGACGGGACATGCCGCCTGTTAGGCGATATTACAATTTTTCAGACAAAGAGAACGCTGTTAACGGCCAGGTACTCATTTTACACCTGAGTACGGTGAGAGAATGTGAGTAAAGAGCCTTGTCCAAAGACTCAACTATGCACCGAGCGCGAGGCTCGAACCCAGGACTTTCCGATCCCAAAGCGGGTGTCATACCACTAGACCATTATAATGCACGAGACCCATGGTCGACTAGAGTACTACCTATAGTTACGTCATGACTAGACCACATAGCCGCACTAGGCCTACTGTAGGAGTGTTCATTGATAGAGGGATGCGTGTGTGTCATAGAAATAGCCTTAGTGTGTGTGTGTGTGTGTGTGTGTGTGTGTGTGTGTGTGTGTGATAGTCAAACTTTAGTAGGTTTAATGAAGTCTTGTCACACACGCGTGATACACCTATACGAATTTCCCTGCCACTGCCACCCAGACACACTAACATCTGACAAGGAGTGAGGGCTGTGGAAGAACCACAGACTACCGTGTGCAAACATTGGCGATTGGTATCGGATGGCAAACTGTGATCGTTTGAATTTGAAATGATTCGAAACACTCGTTACCCCTCCGCTCGCTCGAATCCTGATCGTCTCAAGCTCGTCTCACGTGTCAAGATCGTCTCAAGCTCACAACCCGCCTGATCGTTTTACGATCGAGTGATCGTTTTACTAACTCGCTCTTCCGGCATTGAGATCGAGCACTGACTCGTGGCTTGGCGCTCGGTCGTCGATCGAGTAAAAGCGATCAAATTACCCAACACTATGAACCATCCAATATGGCGAACTAGGAGAAGTCCAAAATACACCGCATAAGACACTTGTGGATTTACCTGTTGACAATTTCAAGAAGTTTTGGATAAATCTATATTTATGTGAGTTTTTATATTTTATAAATTGTAAATAGATAAACAATCAATGAGTTAAGATATTCTGTCATTGTTAGAGTTCCAACTCTAACAGACACTCCAAACAGGGTTTCCTCCTGTCGCCCACACATCACATCTCATCACAATTACAATCACCACAGTCATAGATACTGGAAGTGGAGTGGTGTTGTAGTCAGTCGCTAAGTGAATAATAGTCGCTGTTACTACTAAAGTTGGAATCAAAATCACTCGATTTCAACTGTCCAATCAACATTTATTTCCTTTATGCCCAGCTAAAACCAAAAAAAAAAAAAAGATGAACTCTAAATCTAAACTCTAACTCACTTCACTCATCAACAAAATCATCATCAACTAGATACAACTCACTGTCTCAGTGTCTCGCTCTTGTTGAAGTTTAAGTTTAAGTTAATGTTAGAGTTAGTTTTAGATTTCTCCACTGTCTCCACTCCATTCCATTCCAGTTCCATATCACTAACTTTATAATTTATAATTTACACTTTATACTTACACCCCTAGACTCTAGTTCTAGGCCTAGGTCTACAAAGTCTATACACCAACTTTATTTTAACTTACAACTTACACTTACACTCTTACACCTTACATTTTCACTTCATTTACTAAGCAAGTCCGGCTTTTTTCAGTTTGATTTAGGGATTTAGGGCTCTTCTCTTTAAATAGTCTTTGCGCCTTAGCCTATTGCTAGAGTTTACATTCAGAAGTTAGTGGGGCACTTTTGACTTTGACCCCCTTGTCATTGTCTTACCTCTGGTCTCTTGGAGAATGAGCTGGATGACTTATTATAATGGCTGCGGCTATTGGGACCAGAGTCTGAATTGTCTCCCATGGCTATTCGGACTCAATTTTCAATGCGCATGTACAATCAAATGATTATTGAGACATTCTAAATAGTCTCCCATGGCAGTATATTTTTAAAAATAGATATTTTGATTATCGATAATTACATAAAATGAATGCAAATCAAAATTACGATTTTAGTAACTATCAACAGGTAGTATAAACCAACTTTATTTCACGAAAAAGACAAAATCATAGATCAATTGGAAGTCCAGATAGAAATAAAAAGAAGAGTTAAAACTCTTCATAAGTAACAAAAGTCAGTCAAAGTCACTGTAGTATAAATGAAAAGCTTTTCTAACAACATAACACGATGTCCAAAGAAAAAACATTGTGATGGTGTGATACGGGCAACAATCCTTCTACAGTCCAAAGTAGGGGTATGAGCTGAGTCAGTGTGAAATGGGCGAAACAGAATTTCTTCTGAACTCTTTTTCCATTTCTTTATCAGTTCCACCCTCGGCCTACTGCCCTCATTGTGTAAGTCCTCTCCTCTGTATGCGCACACACATTGGAGACCGAATAGCCGGGAGACTATTCCAGACTCGAGTCCATATTGCCACTTCATTTTATAATCATTCATATTAATATTAATTGACTTCATGTAGTCTGTAGTACTTTGTGAAATTTTAATAATAAAGCATACAATCAGTAGCTGTAATAATAGTGATACTACTACTGCCAGTTTTTACTATAAAAACCTAACTCAGAGACCTTTTACAAAATCACTTATCTATTATTTGGTATTCTAAACTAAACATACATGACCATGAAATCCATTGCAAATGAAGAAATTTTGTGTAAATGTTTATTTTTATTGTTTTGGTATTTTTGTTACTATTGGTTATACTTTGTTCTCAACACTGTTTTTATTTAAAGCATGTAAAAGGGTTGAATGATTAAAGGGAGGGGAAGGGGTTCTCTTCCCACCATATAATAAAAAAGAATGAAAAGTAAGAGGGAGTTGGAGGATTCTTCCCCCAAAAGTTGAGCTGTTTTTCCACAAGTTCCTAGCACTGGCTTCGCTTTTGGTTTAGCTTTATCTATTATTATTTTTTAGTATTTATTGTTATATTATTTTTATATCAATATGGGTGTTGGGGTTCGGGAAAGGGGGGGGGGGGGGGGTCTTTTCTGTATTTCATTCCAATGGGACTTTTGCTCTTCACTGCTAGGAACTTGTGGAAAGGTGCCCCAAAGTTTGTCAGCCTATCACAAGATTCAGAATGGCAGAGCTCGAATGTAAACAAATCAATGAAAATGTTGAAAAAAATCAATCACTTTAATAAACAAGAATAGGGGGGGGGGGGGGGTTGACGGATTCCTTTAAAATTATAAATTTGTTAGCGGTGGTTTTAGCACCATTTCTGTGCCTGTGCTCTAAACCCAAAATGAATGCATGAAAAACTCTATTTTAACCCATATATAGTTGGGTGTCATTGAAATAGTAATTTGCCAAATTAAGATAAGTTTGTCCTTTAAACCTACATTATTATTATTATTATTATTATTATTATTATTATTATTATTATTATTATTATTATTATTATTATTATTATTATTATTATTGTTATTATTATTATTATTATTATTATTATTCAACATTTATGAAATGAGAAATCACCACTGCAATGACACGACCATTCCAGTAAATCTAAATTTGAAAAAGACCTGGGGGTTAATGTTGACACCAAACTTCATTTTTCAAAGCATTTGAGATCCAAGTAAATAAGACCATTAGAATCCTTGGACTTAATAGACAGTCCTTTACATTTCTCAATATGGAGTCCATGAGAATGCTTTTTAATGCTCTAGTTCTGCCTCACCTTGAATTTATCAACTCAGTATGGTCACCCAAATATGAAAAGGACAAGAAGCTGTTAAAAGGTGTGCTCAGCAGAGCAACAAAGATAATCCCAGGCGTCTAAGATAAAGGCTATGAAGAACGACTGAAAATGATTGGGGAATCCCCTGTATGGCATATATAGACATATATCAGAGGTGACAGGATAGAAACATAAATTTACACACGACTAGTACGGTGTCCAGAAGGGATCATTTGTGTTTGCTGACAGTTACGCCAGAGGCCACAAATATAAATTGAACAAAACCAGATGCAACACATGACTCAGGCGGCATTTCGTTAGCCAGCGTGTAGTTGATAGATGGAACAACCTTCCAATCTCAGTTGCAGAAACTCCCGACCACAACGCCTTCAAGAGGCAATTTCATACCTCTGTTTCTACCATAGATTCAGCTTAGTTTGAGTCCCCCCCCCCCCTCATCAAACCGAGATGACTGCAAAGAATTATCCATACCCTAGATCAGCAAAGGCACTGAAAGCCTAATTCGCTGTACAAACTATACTACACTATACTAAGATTTCTGCTGGCATTTGCCAAGGGATATTTCAGGGAATGAGGGATAAAACTTTTGTCTGAATCTAATTTTCATGCACCATCAAGACTTTTGACCTGCCAATTTCTGTTTTTTTAGTTATTTAATGCTAAATTATACCCTATTTAATCCACAATCAAAAAGGACCCTCTAAATTGGCTTTGATTTAAACGTAACAACACTAAGTGGTAGGGGAAATTTTCCTGTAGAAAACGAATAAAAATCATTAAAATCCATCCATAAAACAAAAGATATCTATGGATTTTTGGACTCCCGCCAGGCCATTTATCAGTCATGTTCCGTCCTACATGTTAAGTGTTCCTGTTGGCCAGGGACCTCATGTAAAGCGTTTTGAGCATGTTTAGTGGATATTGCGCTATATAAAGGCTCAATTTTTTTTTTCAATCAGCTCACTACTGGATTTTCAAATGGAGGTTTACCAAATTACCTACTACTACTAATACTACTACTTCAGGCTGTCCTTTGATTGAATTTTAGGAAGCGTGGTAGGGGGGGAAGGGAGTTTATCTCTACCTTTACAGTTACAGTGGCTCACACTACAAACAGCATGGACCCGTTACCTGCCATCCTATGTTTTCTTTTAGGCGGGCGTTAGGTGTTATTCAAATAATGTGATTGCAACCTGTTAAGCTGTACTAGATATTGCTCTGAAAAATGTTTGCACTGATACTGATAGCACATTTTTTTCGTATGTTTACTCAGTTGTGATTTGTAAGTTGTACAACTATAATATATATGACTGTTAAGTTGAAAGACTGGGTTATGGTATGCAGGCCTATAAATTTTCAGACAATTATTCTTGAAGAATACTGGGTAATGTAAATATTGCTGCTCAAAGTTCGAAGAAATAAATAATAATTGTGAAATTGATTGTAAGCCATTTACATTTGATCTGTTTTTGTAATTAAATTGAAGCTTACAATCAATTTCACATTATTATTTATTTCAGACAAATATTGGAGATCAAACAGCCCAATATTTTTCTATCACAGAGAATGTCCCTTTTAAGAAAGTTCCTACTTACTACTGTATTTTACAATTCTTTGTCGGAACATTGGCAGGGTGCTTTTGGCGAATTTTTATAAGTCGAAGCGAATAATTAATTCAGAACCAAAACAAATGATTTTGTTTCTTTGTTGCTGGCTGTCCTCTGACCTATTCTTATTAGTTAAATTTATTATAGCTGAAACATCTTAGGTATAAGTTGTTTGATATTTTAGCTATACTGCTATTATTAGCATTGGGGGTGGGGCCAAGATGGACGAATGGTTAAGGCATTGCACTGTGATCCAGAAGGTACTGGGTTTCGGCAGGATTATTAAACCCCAATTTGCTCACTTTGGGCATGTATATGATATGAGTGATTCCTGTTGACATCAGACATTTGTTTGATAGATAATCTATTCCTTCATGATATGCCAGGGCAATGACATCTCACAATGTCGTTCAGGCAGCCCTTACCGTTTTCTACAATGTCGTTCAGAAGGATGTAATAAAATAGAATATTAACATCTCTTGCTGTAACCGGTAGTTAAAAAAAAAAAAATCTCAGACAATTTTGCAAAAGATTATTTACAGGCCTGTATGGGCGGGGGTGAAGGGGAGGGGGGGGGGGGGGGGGGGGGGGTAGCTACATCTGGTGGAAAGTGACACATTACTAATGTCCAGTCTAAAGCAAGCGATTGCTCTTGACCGTTTTATGCTATATAAACGGGATAAAAAATTCCGGCTCCATTAGCCTTTTATGGCTCTCAAGGACTACTCTTCTCTCTCTCTCTCTCTCTCTCTCTCTCTCTCTCTCTCTCTCTCTCTCTCTCTCTCTCTCTCTCTCTTTCTTTCTCTCTTTCTCACATAATTCTTGAACTAGAAAATAAAAAATAAAAAGTGACAAAGAAATTTGTTTAATATTTAAGACTTGCTCGTCAATTTGAATTAAGACTCCCTCCTCAACTTGAATTCTCACCGTTTCACCATAGCCAACTGTTTTTAAAGAAACATTTCCGTTTTAAAGTTTTGTGATGCGTAAATCTGTATTATTATTATTTTTTTTAATTTTATTAATTGATTTTTTTTTTCATCCAAAAAAAATTGTTAACCAACATATTTCAGCTCAAAAGAGCCTGTAACTTCGTTTTTATATTTTAAGAAACAAGGTTTAATTAATTTATTATAATCTCATATATTATCTGCGTTTTATTTTATTATGCACGACATTCTGTGGGGTCTTCTGACCTTCCATAGGGGGCAGGAGGTCACTGGTCGTGCCTTCCATCCCCCAATATCTGTTTTCAGAGAGTTGCTGTCTGTCTTTGTCTTAAAAGGAGATTGCTTGGTTTGTCCTGGTCTGAGTTTTTGGCGGACAGTACAGGGAAACAGTCAAATCTATAGGGAATGAGATTAGCGGAAGAGTAGCGTCCCTTGATTGGACGTCACCCATAGTCTGTGACCTTTCCGGCGGAAAAGTTATAAGAGGGAGAACGTCATGTTGGTTGTGCGCATGGTCTCTCGTCCTCGAATAATAATAATAATAATAATAATATAATAATAATAATAATAATAATAATAATTATTATTATTATTATTATTATTATTATTATTATTATTATTATTATTATTATTATTATTATTATTATTATATATAGAGAGTATGTGTGTATGAGAGGGAGAGAGAGAGTGTATCTGTGTATTAGAGAATGTATGTATATTATATGTGTGAGAGAGGGAGAGGGAGTGTATGCGTGTATAAGAGAGAATGAGTGTATGTGTATATGAGAGAGACAGAGAGAGAGAGAGAGAGAGAGAGAGAGAGGATGGGGGGGGGGGGGGGGGGGGGGGGGGGGGGGGGGGGGAGGAGGGAGGGAGTGTATGTGTGTATGAGAGAGAGAAGGAGTATATGTGTGTATAGGGGGGGGGGGGAGAGAGTATGTGTGTATGAGAGGGAGAGAGAGTGTAATTGTGTATTAGAGAATGTGTGTATATTATATGTGTAAGAGAGAGAGAGGGGGAGAGGGAGTGTATGTGTGTATGAGAGAGAGTGAGTGTATGTGTATATGAGAGTGAGAGAGAGAGAGAGAGAGAGAGGGAGAGAGAGAGAGAGAGAGAGGAGTGTCATATAATTTTAGAGTAATTTAAAATAAAAGTATATTGTTCAAGATTTAACATAATATGTATATTACTTCAAATGGCAACCACGAATAATAAAGTGTGTGTGCATGGGTTGGATAGGTGTGTGTGTGGGGGGGGGGGGGGGGGGGATTGTGTGTAGTCGTACCGAGTGAACTCAATGCCACCCTTTGTAGTACACACCGCGTACAAGTATAACAGAGTAAATAAAATGTCAATTGCATCGGATTGGCTGGAAAATGGAACTGGTTACAATATTCATTTGTTCTCGGAGGTTAAATGCTACCAGGTCGGTTACAATTATCGCCTCCCCTGTTAGAGTTTGTAGTATTATTATTTTATTTTATTTTACAGCAAATATACTTAATTGCTTCCCGGTATGTTGTTATTACAGCGATCAGTGAGGATTGTTGGGGATGAAGGTTGGCTTGTAATTATAACACTCCTTTCTTCTATCGTCTGTTGATGGAAGTCAGTTGAGATTAGAGATGAGATTAGATTCAAACAATGGTGGAGGCGAGGGACTAAATCAAATATGAGTAGTTAGTACACACCACTAAAAAACTAAAAATCATCAGAGAAAAAAAAATGATAATAGTAATAATAACAATAATAATGATGATGATAATAATAATAATAATAATAATAATAATAATAATAATAATAATAATAATAATAATAATAATAATAATAATAATAATAATAATAATAGTAATGATAATAATAATAATAATAATAATAATAATAATAATAATAATAATAATAATAATAATGATAATAATAGTAATAATAATGATGATGATGATGATGATAATAGTAGTAATAATAATGATTATGGTAATTATAATGATGATAATAATAATAGATAACACTTATTATAGCGCTTCATCCCGTCTAAACAGGTACGAAGCGCTTTACATTGACATCAATTGAAATATACAAATAGGTACACAAACAAATAGATCATCAATTGATTACATTTGAAACAAATGGGTTTTTGGTTAGGTTTTTAGAATTACATATGTAAGCATTTACACAAACTAACAGACAGACACACACACGCGCATTTCACGCTTGACACAAACACGCGGGGCATATAAATAGAGCTCAACGAACTCTATGCATACCGATCGCTGTTCTTGGCTAGGCGATGGGCGCCAACCATTGACACGTGTCTATGTCACCTGAGGTCATTATCTCTTGTTTCCTTTTTTAAAAAAAGAATCTTTAATCAATGGGAGCGATCTATAGATAGTATGCGCTTGGCTAAGAAGCTCATAACATTGCCATCCGGAAGTATAACGGACCGACACACAAAACTGTGTGTATCCATGAACGTTTATAGTCAGTTTAATACAGTTCAGTGAGCATTATTCATAAACGCGGATGGCAAAAAACAATAACAATGACCTGAGTGACGTCATCTTCGAACTATTTATATTCGTGTTTTCGTCCAACCAAGTCATCAATCACATGATTTGTTGCTGTCCAACGATTTGCTATTTCTTCAGATATGTAAACACGCTGCTTTGTTTATGAAAGTTGTAAACATACCCATCTGTCAAGCTGAACTAAATAACCAATCGTAATGTTAGATATTTCAAAAAACTGTGAACACTTTTCACTATGTTGGTCACTTCGAGCACATATTCCACTGTGACCAATGTCCTCGAGCACATGGAAATGTAATAGTAATATTGATCATGCCCATTAATTTACTTTTTTTTCGCGCCTTGACCCATAACACGGTTTTTGTTGTTGTTGTTGTTGTTTTGTTTTGTTTTATGCTAATAACCACAATATCTATGCCTCCTCATCTCCTTCCATTTTCTCCCGTTCCCGTCATTATGTATTTGCTCCCATCCTCTTTCCTAAAAAAAAATATGTAGATAGCTGGAGTTCATCCGGATCGTAATATTTGCTTGCTACCTACCTTTTATAGATTTATTTAACACAAAAAAAAAAAAAAAAAAAAAAATGTCCACCAGATCAGACAAGACAAAGGGTTTACAATTTTTGTTTTCTTTCTTCTTTCTTTAACGACAGCATCGGGTATCTTTCGTGATAGGAATGTTTTTTTTTTTTTTTTTCAATAGAGTCCACGTCACGTCCTCCTTACCCCTCCCCCCCCCCCCCCCCCCACACACACACCTTCCCTTGCATTGAAATCCTTGTAGCGCTCCAACGCTTTAAACTACCAACGACTATACAGTAAACATAATACATATTCTGCTTTCTTCCAACAAAGAATTTCAATTATTTTTTTTCTTTCTCAAACTTAAGACAGGCATAACTGTCTTTTATCCGTTAAAAATTTAAAGTTTTAAAGGGAAAGCATGCTGTCTTAGCACTTACAAATGACTCAAAAGGCGTCATTTAGTTGTAAAGTATTAATGATAAAGACGGGGTCCCGATAGCTCAGTTGGTAGAGCACTCACTTCACACTCAAAGGGACCGAGATCGATCCCGGGTGCGGTCGAGATTTTATCTGACCCCACTGTCCACCCAGCAGTAAATGGGTCACTGAGTCTGTTAGATTTGGTGGAAAGTACTTTGCGATAGACTAGCGTCCTATCATAAGGATAGCAAGCAATTGCTATTGTCCGTTTCACGCTATAGAAACCGGGATGAACTCCGGCTCCATGGGCCCAATGGCTGAAGGACTACATACTTTATTAATTTTAATTTAAGTGGGTTATAATGACTACGTACTTCTAGTCACCCCTCCCCCCCCCCCCTCCCTATAGGGAATGAGATTAGCGGAAGATTAGCAACCCTTGATTGGACGTCACCGGCGGAAAAGTTGTTAGAGAGAGAACGTCATCTTGGTTGTGCGCATGCGTCTCTCGTCCTCGCTTCCGCGCGAGGACGAGAGACGCATGCGCACAACCAACATGACGTTCTCTCTCTAATAACTTTTCCGCCGGTGACGTCACAGACTATGGGTGACGTCCAATCAAGGGACGCTACTCTTCCGCTAATTCTATTCCCTATCCTTTCCCCGAAAAGTATGAATTTTGGAAGCTATTAGTAGACACGTCACGTCTGACCACCATAGCATACCTGATTGCCTTTTGACACATAACAGGCCTGAGATGCCACGGTTATCGGGGTCTTCCTTGTTAATCAGGGGTGACAGGGATTGGGCCTGCTTGATATACAGCATACCAAACACGTACTTAATGGAGAAATTACATGGACATCGGAGGCTGTGCCAAAAGATAGCTTGTTGTAACACACACACACACACACAAAAACCCAACCCCAAACAACCCCTGACGGTCTAGTAGCGAAAGAATGAGTGAAAGAGTTTTTCAAAGGGTTGAAAAGAGTATGGGCTGAAGTCTAGGACTTCATATACTCTATAGATGTCACTGACTTAAGTTGAGAATTTGCCCACATTTTTATTTTAATTTAACGGCATTTTAAAAAGCTGTCGCTGCTTTACTTTTGGTTTGCAGACACTCCGTTTTTTGAGTATTTCTCATTTTTGAACAGACGAACTTTTTAAAAAATGAAAACGAAAACGGTAACATAGGTTTTTAACGTGTTCACGGGCTGCTTGATTTTCTTTCTAGGCGAGGAGGCATTGTTCGGCTTGGCCAGCGAGGCCCTCAAGACTATCAGTTGTACCACTGGGTTTATGATAATCTTTTAGTCGGCCAATCTTTGATCTTACGTCGTCTTAGCTTCTCAGTCGCCACCCTTGGTACTGGTGCTTAGCGTTTCGTTAAAAAAACTCACAACATCCGCCAACCTGATACAACGTACAAGCACACAAAACCATGTGTGTAACCTTCAACGTTTATAGATAGTTCGAAGATGACGTCACTCAGGTCTTTGTTATTGTTTTTTGCCATCCGCGTTTATGAGTAATGCTCACTGAACTGTGTTAACCAGACTATAAACGTTCATGGATACACACAGTTTTTTGTGTTGGTCCGTTATACTTCCGGATGGCAATGTTATGAGCTTCTTAGCCAAGCGCATACTATCTTTATGTAGTATGATCAATACAATTTAGTGAGAACAATTCATAAATATGACTCGCTGAAAACAAAAACAAAATATGACGTCATAATTCAGTTTTCTTCTGATGTAAAAATAAAAAATAAAAGAAAAGAAAATCATTGAAGGACCGTACGGTACTTGTCATTGTGTATCGGTGTGTATGAGAAAAGGTCTCTGCCAACCACACCTACCCTAACACACGTCAAATCATTACTACATTATCATACTAGGTGTGATGTGTTGTGTCCGAATCAATGAACCGTGTCGGCTTCTGTCCTTTCATTCATAATATATGTGTATGTGTAAATAAGTGATTAATCCTTTACAGATGGATTTCGGGTTTAGCGCAACTAAAACCTGACATCATAAACGTGATCACAGACGCACCCAACTGATTTCACATGAAGAGTGGAGGGCATGGGGGTGGAGAAAGGGGGGGGGGGGGTAGAATTGTATCGCGTTACTGTTTTCATGGTGAGTGGGTCCTCATAGTTTAGTGGAAGAGGACTCGGCCAAGCAGAAACCAAGTGACTGACCGGTATCCCCGATTTTGAGTGGATGCATTATCTAACGAATTCAGTCCCTTGATGGACACAAAGACTAATGGCAAAGACTTTTTCCCAAAGGACTGGTCGTTAGCTCACTGTTGTGGCTTGCTGTTTTCATGATTTTTTTTTTTTTGGTTTTGTCAAGTTTGTTCACTAGTAGAAAGTTTGAAATTACAAAGTCATATGCAATCCTTTATTTCATCAACTAAAAAAAAATTAAGCTTTTATATAGCGCAATATCCACTAAACGTGCTCAAAGCGCTTTACAGGAAGGGTCCCTCAACATCAACACGTCCGTAACATGTAGAACGAGACAAGAAGCCTGTTAGGCGATATTACAATTTTTTTCCAACATAGACAACGCTGTAAACGGATAGGTACTCATTTTACACCTGAGTACGGTGAGAGAATGTGAGTAAAGAGCCTTTTCCAAGGACTCAACTATGCGCCGAGCGAGGCTCGAACCCAGGACCTTCCGATCCGAAAGTGAATGTCATACCACAAGACCACATAGCCGCTCATTCGACTTCGGGACAGAAGTGGTGGAAGAAAATGAGTGGGATCATTTTATAAGAATGCTACAAGGCCAACAACCGTTTCCCTCCCAGTCGAATGTATGGTTATAGTTTTGGGAGATATTTTTTTTGTTTTTGTTTGTTGTAAATATCTCTCTGTTTTGTATTGTTGTTTTTTTAAATGTTAAACACATGATTTTTGAAAATTTGAGTGTATTCCTCTTAGTGAGATCTTGTGCTGGTGTAAGAGTAAGTGTGAGACATTTAGGTGAGCTCAAACTAAGTACACTGATATTATGCTGCTCTTGGACTCTACATGTTCCCTATTTGAACCAATTCCTCTTTGTCTTACTTTTCCCTCAAGTCCTTTTAAATTGTACTTCTAGAATGTTTTTACCATCCAATTTTCTTCCTTTTTACTTGTGCTGATATGACCTAAGCGTATTGCAAGCTCCGTAAAACCCTTAAAGACAAACAAACAAACAACCCACCCCCCCCCCCTCCCCCCCCAAAAAAAAAACAAACACAAAAAAACAACAACAAAAAACAAAAAAAAAAAAAAAAAACAAAACAAAAGAAAACAAACAATTGCTTATGTTAATTTGCGACAATACACCAAAGTTGGACTGCAAGTAAAGGGAGAAGAAGAAACCAATGGGTATGTTCCGTCCCGTCTCTCCCTTTTCTTCATCATCGTGGACCACTAAATAGTACGTACCACAGATTACACAGGATCCCAGATGTAGTCTGTGGTACGTACCGTTGACAATGATGTGATTACTCATAACACGCTTGTTTTGTGTTTGTTTTTCTTTTCCTACTCATTATTACATCGTCGTCACTAAATGTCACACCAACTTCTGCTCATTCGCCAGTCCTCGCTCACTCATCTGGTCGCTCACCCACCGTCTAGCGCGCCGTGTCATGTGCAAACATGTCGACACTTGCCGCAGAGCTTTTTCATCCTTTCACTCACCATCAACCATCTATCGATTTTGATCAAACATTCTACGACCTGTTATTATGAATTGGGCGGGGAAAAAAAAAAAAAGAATTATACAATAGTGGTACAAGATTATGTATACCTAGTCTAGACTTCGGCACAATGGTAGGATGTAGTAGTTGCGGTAAAGAGGAAAGGGAGGCGGGGGGGGGGGGGGGGGGGGGGGGGAGTATAAGAAGGAAAAAGGCTTATATGAAAAGAGAATAAAGAATGAAAAAAATTATATGACGATTTGACTTTCGCTAGAAGACGACAGTTCCATAAAGTGGTCCTTAACCATTTCACTGCCGTATTACTATGGAAAAACACGTCGGTATTTAAAAACTTGGCCAGAAAAATCGTCCTCCTTCAAATATCGTGCCATTTAAATGACCTACTTCATCTTGGCAAAAAAAACCCCCAACAAAACTCTCAAACCTGGGACTCTGTGAAGGTTTGTTGGCCGTACTCGTTTTTTTTTGTTGTTATTTTTTTGATTTTTTTGTTTGTTTTCTCCATGTTCGGATTTTCTCACCAAATTTTAAGAAGAAATAGTTTTAAAATTTTACGGCCTGTCAATGCTTAGACGTAGCAGGCATTTTGTGTTGATACAGATTAGTATTGGGTGGGAATTCGGCCTTTTATTTTTATTTTTTGTTTTTTGTTTTTGTTTTTGAGACCGCTGTGATTGTAACTCGAAATCTTGTCGTGTATCTTGTGGACCCGCTTCTTGTCACAGCCGCCTCGCGAGGTCCCAGGTTTGAGGGCTTTTTGCGAAGATGAGGGCCATTTAAAAACGATTGATATTTGAAGGGCGAGTTTTCTGGCCAAAATTTTTGAATACGTATCTTTCCCAGGGTGCGACAGTTAGCTGGTTAACCCACTCAACCCTAACACCGACTACAGATAGTTCGAAGATGACGTCACTCAGGTCTTTGTTATTGTTTTTGCCATCCGCGTTTTTGAGTAATGCTCACTGAACTGTATTAACCTGACTATAAACGTTCATGGTTACACACAGTTTTGTGTGTTGGTCCGTTATACTTCCGGATGGCAATGTTATGAGCTTCTTAGTCAAGCGCATACTATCTATATCCGTAATTTACCCGGGGTTTCTTTTATACTCCCGGGATAACAGAAAGTGTCTATATCTTCAAGTTCCTGTCTTTTACTTTGATCTGCTCCCTTTGACGCGTACCTATCCTCAAGACCTTTGACTTTGCAGGGTGATTTCGTAGACCCCATGCCTATTTATTACATTTTTTTTCTGAGACAAATTTTCGACGTAGTATCAAAGTTAATGTTTTATGTTTTTTTGCATGTTAATGATATTTGAATAAAACTATCTATGTACATGCTCATTTTTAATACATTTTCCAATTTTGAGAAGTAACAAAAATATCTAGGATTGAGTTAATTTAAAAAAAAAGATTTTTATATAGCGCAATGTCCACTAATGTGCTCAAAGCGCTTTAAAAGGGGTCACCTGGCCAACAGCAACATTTAACATTTAGTACGGGACATGACGCCTGTTAGACAATGTTATAATCTTTTCGGACAGAGACAACAGTGTTAACGGCCAGGCAATCATTTTACACCTGAGTACGGTGAGAGAATGTGAGTAAAGAGTCTTTTCCAAGGACTCAACTATGCGCCGATCGAGGCTCGAACCCAGGACCTTCCGATCCGAAAGCGAGTGTCATACCACAAGACCACATAGCCGCAGTGAATCCTATGGAACTAAAAAAAACTCGAACCTTTATAAAGACAGGCCGGTGCTTGAAGACGTTCCATTCATTGAATCAATAACGATCCTCGTCTCGTCTGTCTCCCCGCTGACCTCATCATCGCAGCAGCAGACGTCAAAATAATAGGTCATCGGGCCACTCAAGCAGAACTGGCTGTCCTCGCCCAACTCCTCGTCGTGTGTCATACGACAGACAGTCTGATGTCAGCGCTGTGACATTTTGGATGGTGGTGGTGGTTAGTGGTAGTGGTGGTGGTGTGTATTGTGTGTGTTTGTTTGTGCTTGTGTGTTTGTTTGTGCTTGTGTGTATAATATAGTATGCGCTTTGCTAAGAAGCTCACAATATTGCCATCTGGAAGTATAACGGACGAAACACAAAAAAACAACTATGTGTAACCTTAAACGTTTATAGTCTGGATAATACAGTTTAGTGAGAATTACTCATAACAGTAAATAAATAAATCCATAAATGCGGATTGCAAAAACCAATAACAAAGACCCGAATGACGTCAACGTCGAATTGTCTACAGATAGTTCGAAGGTGACGTCACTCAGGTCTTTGTTATTGTCATTTTGCCATCCGGGTTTATGAGTAATGCTCACTGAACTGTATTAACCTGACTATAAACGTTCATGGATACACACAGTTTTGTGTGTTGGTCCGTTATACTTCCGGATGGCAATGTTATGAGCTTCTTAGCCAAGCGCATACTATCTATAGTAATTCTCACGAAACTGTGTTAACCTGACTAAAAACGGTCATGGTTACACAGTTGTGAGCTCCTAGCCAAGCGCATAATATCTTTATATGTGTATGTGTGTGGGTGTCAGAGGGTGTGTGTTGATGCATGTTTGTGTACTATTGTATGCAGTGTGTTAACCTCTCTCGTCGATAACTGAATGATCCGTAGTTTTCATTCGTATGTGTGTTGTGTGTCTGTCGATGCTCTTGGTTGTTAGACAATAATCATTCGAATTCTTGCCACTTACGTCGCCTTACTTAAAAAAAAAAGATGACCCCCCCCCCAAAAAAAAAAAAAGAAGAAAATTGAAAAACAAAATAAAAGAAAAATCCGCATTATGAAAACACCACAAAAAAACAAAAACAGAACAAAACAAATAAACAAACTAAATATTAAAAAAAAAACCCATCGTTAATTACAGCCACCACCACACCACACCATCATCATCATCATCATCATCTTAATCATCATCATCATCACCACCACCACCACCGTCGCCATCAGTAACCCTAATGCCGACACACCTTTTGTTCTCTCACCTGTCTCACTCACTCAGTGAACGAATCCAATCAATGAATCATTCACCGATCGATCGATCGATCGATCTCTTCACCCCCCCCCCCACCCACCCCACACCCCCCACACACACACCCTATAATCCATCGCTATTTCATTCAGCGTGCCGACGAGACGACGACGACGAATGATTACGATGGGCAATGATGATGATCGTCTAATTGATCATGTTCACGGTCCCGTGTGCCTGCTCCGCTCTCTCGCTTGCTTGCGTCTGCTGCTACTACAACTACTGCTGACCTCGTTTTCAATTCCGACATTGATTATTCATTTTTTTCTTTCTTGTATCCTTCTTATTTCTTCTTCTTGTGGAGAATACTTTATGATATGGGTCTCCATTGAGCACACTTGTATGGAATTATGAGTCATCATCTATCGGAATGAGTCTATAGGGGCTTGTTACGGGTTGGAATAGTTTTTATCCTTCTTCTTCTTCTTCTTCTTCTTCTTCTTCTTCTTCTTCTTCTTCTTCTTCTTCTTCTTCTTCTTCTTCTTCTTCTTCTTCTTCTTCTTCTCCTCCTCCTCCTCCTCCTTCTCCTCCTCCTCCTCCTCCTCCTCCTCCTCCTCCTCCTTCTTCTTCTTCTTCTTCTTCTTCTTCTTCTTCTTCTTCTTCTTCTTCTTCTTCTTCTTCTTGTGGAGAATACTTTATGATATGGGGCTCCATTGAGCACACACAGATAGTTTGTATGAAAGTATGAGTCATCATCTATCGGAATTATTCTATGGATAGTATGCGCTTGACAAAGAGGCTCCTAACATTGCCATCCGGAAGTGTAACGGACCAACACACGAAACTATGTGTAACCATGAACGTTTATAGTCTGGTTAATACAGTTTAGTGAGAATTACTCATGAACGCGGGTGGCAACAAGCAATAACAAAGACTAGAGTGATGTCAACTGCATACTATCTATTGGGCTGTCATCTGCATTTTTTGCGGCCGCAAATATCAGGGCGATCCGCAAATTTTGGCAAATTTCCCAAAATTGGCAAATCGTGGCAAATTTTGGGAAAATTGGCTAATCGTGTGGTAAATTTTGGGGGAAAAAAGAAGCAAAAACAAAATAACGAAAAAAATGTGCGAAACTTGAGAAATGTTGCAGCTTTGCCTGGGCCCAAACCAAGGGAAGCTACTCTCCACGGATAATGATCCTTTAAAATCTTTGTAACAACGCTATTCACAGTCATTTCATTTCTCAAGTCAATAAATTGTCTTTTATATATATTTTTTTCTGTATTTGGCAAATTTTGGTCTTTTTGGAAAATTTATTGGCAAATTTTAGGTCCCAATTTGGCAAAAAATGCAGATGGCAGATTGGGGCTTGTTACAGGTTGGAATAGTTAGTGACGAAGACACTACCAGCGATCCGATGACTGGCTGGCAAGATGATGGCGTCCCAGTAGTTAGTTGCTGAACCTGCCGACTCGTAATGAATAATTAATCAGTACGGACCATACCTATGACGAGTCGTTTGGTTTTTGTTGAATTTAGAGTAGAATTTTGTGCGGCTATGTGGTCTTGTGGTATGACACTCGCTTTCGGATCCTGGGTTCGAGCCTCGCCCTCGGCGCATAGTTGAGTCCTTGGAAAAGGCTCTTTACTCACTTTCTCTCACCGTACTCAGGTGTAAAATGAGTACCTGGCCGTTAACAGCGTTGTCTTTGTCCGAAAAATTGTAATACCGCCTAACCGGCGGAATGTCCCGTCCTACATGTTAAATGTTGCTGTTGACCAGGGACCCCTTGTAAAGCGCTTTGAGCACGTTTAGTGGATATTGAATTATATAAAGCTCAAATTTTTAATTTTTAGAGTTGTCAACTTGTTTTATTTATGCCATCATATTTTTTGGTTATGAAAAAACCCCTTGTCATCATAGTTGGACGAATTCCTTGTCTGGTTATAGATAGATAGTATGCACTTGGCTAATAGGTTCACAACATTGCCATCCGGAAGTATAACTGGCCAACACACAAAACTGTGTGTAACCATGATCGTTTATAGTCTGGTTAATACAGTTTAGTGAGAATTTCTCATTACCGCGGATGGCAAAAAAACAATAACAAAGACCTGAGTGACGTCACCTTCGAACTATCTGTAGCATGACTACCAATCCTAATTTCTTAATTTTGGTCCTGAACAAAAAGGTTAAAGTTCAAGTGCTGCTCCTAAAATTAAAGGTGACGAGGAAATTAATCTTCAATGTGGGCATTTTGAGGAATGAAAATCGTTATTGTAAAAGATGTTTTAAAAATGCTTTTTCTTTCAAAGGAATAAATTGAAAAGATGATATTATTATGTAGATCTAGTTATAAAAAATAAATACACTAAGGCAAACTAAAATACAAAGTCAAAGAGGAATCTTTATCCGGGTTAGGGTTGAGGGATGGGGGGGGGGGGGGGGGGGGGGGATAATGGGATGAAATTGAAATGATATGTACGTTTATATCGCGCATTTTTTCGGTTTGATAATTTGATGCTCAATACACTTCGTATATTCTCCCAGTCTAGCTATATGACCTATCTTCCATTTCATGCAGTCCCAAGTCAAATGTTTGGCGTACTTTCTTTGTACGTGATACACAATATATTATGTCACTGTCTGTGTGGCCAGTGTGTAATTCACACCGGAGTCGAATGTTGAAGTGATGTGTGTTAAATGCCTTGACCAAGGACACACACAACGTCAGGACCCGAGTTTTACGTTTATCCAGTCACAGAACACACTTAATTAATATTGCTTGACATTTTAAACAAGACTAGACGCCTCATCGCTTGATCGACCATCGGCCCTGCCACTATAAGTAAAAGGTAACATAACGAGATGTGACTTTTAAAAAACAAAACGAAACAAACAAACAAACAAACAAACAAACAAAAAATCGAACAAAAACCCAACCCCCCCCCCCCCAAAATAAAAAAACAAAGAAAAAAAACCCACCAAAAAATAACAAAAAAAACAAAACAAAAACAAAAGCAAACAAACAAAGAAATAATGAAAAGGAATAAAAAAAAAAACAAAACAAAACAAAATAAAAAACAAAACAAATCAAAACAAAAAACAAAACAAATCAAAACAAAAAACAACAACCCCCCCCCCCCCCTCCCCTAAACAAATCAACACATTTTGTCATTGAAGTAGCTAGATATAATTTGTAGCCCATACGCACTGGAGTGTTGAATTAATTGCACACTATTCATACTCGACCGCCCCCCCCCCTCCCCCCCTCCTTCTACCCCTCACACATTATATATAACTGGTTTCTTGTTTATATTGTCTGTATGAAGTTAATGTTGATTGGGTAAGTTGGAGTAGGGATGCTTAAGAATACACACACACACACACATACACACACACACACATACACACACACACACACACACGCACAACTTATAACAAACGATCAGTAGGGGGCAGCGTGGCTCAGCGGTACGGTCTTTGCTTCGTACCCAAAAGGTACCGAGTTCGATCACCCGCCGCTGCGCTGTGTTTCCTTGAGCAAGTCACCTCGCCTTAGCTCACTTTGCGGCGCTGCACTGCGGCTGACGCCTGGGTTATTCCAGTCTTCCATTGGAATAGACCCTAAAGACAAATTTCCCCTTTGGGATGAATAAAGGGAATATTATTTATTTATTTATTTATTTATTTATTTATTTATTTATTTATTTATTTATTTATCTATCCAAGTGTATCGCTCTTACTTAGAACATATTTATAACTGGCACATCACATTACTACGTTTCAAACATACACAAATGAATATATAGATAGAATGCGCTTGGCTAAGAAGCTCATAACATTGCCATCCGGAAGTATAACGGACCAACACACAAAACTGTGCGTATCCATGAACGTTTATAGTCGGGTTAATACAGTTCAGTGAGCATTACTCATAAATGCGGGTGGCAAAAAACCATAACAAAGACCTGAGTGATGTCATCTTCGAACTATCTATAGACAAAAAAGATAAATCAAATAACCTTTAATATTTTTTTATTCCGCCATCGTTGACATTATTGTTTACAATGCGTGGGTCTGTCTGTCCGTCCGTTTGTGTGTGTGTGTGTGTGGGTGTGTGGGTGGGTGTGGGTGTATTTATGTCTCGAAGGATTAACAAGCGGTAAACAATCGAACCACTCAAGACGCCCACATCACATAGATGTGCATTGGTGGGGTGGTGGGGTAGTTGTGGTGGTGGTGGTTGGAAAATGGGAAGGGGGGGGGGGGGGGATTTACGATTGATTGCGTAATATGAATGAAATACCGCCATATGATATAACGAAAAACAAAAAAAAAATCAAACAAAAAGATCTATTGACCAAAAAGAAAAGAAAAAAAAAAAAACCCAACACAACAACAACAAAAAACAAAACAAAAAACAAACAATCAAACAACAATAAAATAAAAACAACAACGAAATAAACAAAGCCCCAAAGAATATTTTAAAAAAAGAACAGAACAAAAACAAGCAAAAAAAAAACGAGAAAGGAAAATCTATATAACAAACCCAAACAAACAAAATACATCGAAAGAAAACAAGATTAAAAAATACATACATAAAAGAACACAGACAACAAATAAAGAAAAATAGACAAAGAACAAAAACAAAATTCAAAATTAATGAAGAAAGATATGATGAAAACAAACATGATTACCCCCCCCCCCAAAAAAAAAAAAAATAAAAATAATAATAAAAATAAAAATGAAAATAAACGAAAAACAAAACAAAACAAAGAAACAACAAGAAACAAAAATGAAAACAAAAACAAACTAAAAGCACAACAAAAGAGGCAAAAATAAATGAAATAAAAAAAAAACCCTCTCCACAAAATAAACAAAATAAGGAATAAATAAACTTAAAAACAACAAAGAGTTAAAAAAAGGAAACAATGAAAAGATAAAGCAACCCCCCCCCCGCCCCCCAAAAAAAGATAAAAAGTAGAACCCCTCAAAAAACACCAAATAAATAAAGATAAAACGAACCCCCCCCCAAAAAAAAAAAAACACAAAAAAACAAAAACAAAATAAAAAAAAAAAAAAATAAAAATAAAATAAAATAAAAAGAAATTGGAAAAAAAAAACAAACAAAAAAACTAAAAAAAAAAAACAAAAAATAAAAAAAAACAAACACATCAAAACAAACAAAAGGATAGAAAAAAAAAAACAATACAAAAACAAAATCAAAAGAAAACAAAAACAGCTAAAACCAAAACAAATCAAAGGAGAAATTGGAGACGAGGCCATGGTGGAATGGATGACTTGAATGTCATCACGTATTTCAATTTCAATGACTCGTCAAGTTATGGTAGACAGGGATGGTCTCCATTGCCATCAGACGTGGTGGTGATCACTGGGGTCTGAAATAGGTGATGCATAGGAAACGATAATAGTAATAGATATTGTATGGCGTTATATCATTATCATGTCTGCCTACCGATACACTGTCGCACATTGATACTGATATCCCGATAGCTCACTTGATAGTGATAGAACACTCTGCTTCAACGCCACTCATCCAGGAAGAGGTCGAGATTTTTTTTTTTTTTTGGATGATAATGACGATGACAATGATGATGATGGTGAGGATGAGGGAGGTGATGATGAGGCTGGAATATCTCGGATGACTTGAATGTCATCACGTATTTATTGAAATGACGCGTCAAGTTATGGTAGACGGTTGGATAGATTCGGATAGACACGGATGGTCTCCAGTCTCCGTTAGACGTGGTGGTGATCACTGAGGTCTGAAATAGGTAATGC
>NC_088367.1:5421406-5428906 GCF_034508935.2 Berghia stephanieae | reverse complement strand
AAAATCAAACCCCCAAAACAAAAACAAACCCCCAAAACCAAAATAAAAAACAGCAAAAGAACAACAAATAACCCCCCCCCCCAAAAAAAACAACACACACACACACATACACACACATACACACACACACACACACACACACAAAAGAGTAAAAATATTGCGTTTTATCATGATATAGGTTTTATAAAAAAATAATCTGGATTATTTTTAATTATTTCTTAAATGGTCATAATTATATATTTTATGAATTTTTTTTTCTTTTTTCTTTGAGCCAAAGTTGACCAAATTTGACCAAATTTGGATTTTAAAAATCAGATCAAAGTCTCTACATTTATAAGTCTTTTGTCACCCCAGAAATTAAAATTCCCCACCACCAATATTATTAACAAAGCTAAAAGTAAAAGCTCTGAATGTGTCCGTCCCTTTTCAGATTAAAAAAAATAATTGGAGCCAAAGTAACAAAATTCAGATTTAGATTTAAATTTCTTGATTTTTATCCTGGAATCCATCAATTCAGTTTGCGACATAATTCCAGTATAAAAAGGCGTTGATCAATAGGTCAGGGTCGTACTTTTGACTCAGAAGCAAGTAGTGTAGATGTTACCGGTCATGTGGTCTTGTGGTATGACACTCGGCTTTTGGATCAGAAGGCCCTGGGTTCGAACCTAGATTGAGTCCTTGGAAAAGGCTCTTTACCCATATTCTCTCACCATACCAGGAGTAAAATGAGTACCTGGCCGTCAACATAGTTGTCTCTGTCGGAAAATTTGTAATATCACCTAACAGGCGTTGTGTCTCGTTCTACATGTTACGTGTTGCTGTTGATCAGCGACCCTTTGTAAAGCGCTTTGAGCATGTTTTTGATTTTGTGGTATTGCGCTATATAGGAACTCAAGTTTATAGTTTTGACTGAGAAGCAAGTAGATATTTTACTGACTTGGGATGATATCAAGGACAGACTTGGCTCTGTGGCTTGAACTTTTTTCTCTCCATGTTTTGGACAGCACCTTGTAATTATATTTATCCTGACCTCCCATAGTGGGCAGGGAGGTACATGCTATGTCTTCTATCCCCCCATACCCGTTTTCCAATTGTTTCCTATCGTTGTCTTGGAATGGGATTACTTAGTTTTGTCCTGACCCTCACGAGGAAAACAGTCGAATGTATAGTTATAGTTTTGGGAGATGATATTTTTTTCCTTGTAAATCATCTCTCTGTTATTCATTGTATTATGTTTAGTTTACATATTATATTATATGATTGGTAAACATTTGAGTGTGTTCCTCTTAGTGGGGACCTGTGCCTGTGTCTGGATGAGACTTTTAGGTGATCTCAAACTAAGTACTTTGACGGTGTGCTCTTGGAATCTACATCTGTTCCCTATTTGAACCAATTTCCCTTTGTCTTACCTTTTCTTTTGTGATTTAATTGTATTTCTATAACTTTTTACTATCCCATTTTCTACCTTTTTACTGGCGTTGATATGACCTTAATGTGTTGCAAGCGCCGTAAAACCCTTAAAAAGTAATTATATTTATATTTTCCATTTCACAGACACTGTGTGCGTCTAAGATGTAACGGCTTTGGGAGCAAGGCATGGCGCGGAGGTTGGAGGGTCGAACCTTCAACGTGAGTGTCATTGGCCTGTCAGGCACAGAGAAGGAGAAGGGGCAGTACGGAGTGGGCAAGTCTTGTCTGTGCAACCGATTTCTGAACCAGGTCAGTGGATGGATGGATGGATGGACTGATGTAATGTTTGGCTGTTAGTGTTAGTGTCAGTCATTGTAAACAAACCACTCTTGTACATTTGAGTAGGTCAGGATCAAATGGTAATAAGTCTACTGTATGCCTGAATGGAGGAGGTCATGGAAGTTACTTTAAAATAAAAGTAGGAGGATCACCTCCCCTTAATTTGGGGAGAAAGACCCTTGTGGAGAATACTTTATGATATGGGGCTCCATTGAGCACACACAGTTAGTTTGTATGAAAGTATGAGTCATCATCTATCGGAATGATTCTATAGGGGCTTGTTACGGGTTGGAATAGTGACAAAGACACCAGCGAGCTGATGACTGGCAAGATGATGGCATCCCAGTAGTTAGTTGTTGAACCTGTTGTGTACCCCATGGATTATAGTTTTTCCTGATTTTCTCAAAACAGGCTAAATGGGACTTAGTGTCTTTTGATCCTGACATCCTCATATTGACTTATAAAAACTTATAGACTTTTATGGATGTCTTAATAATTCTAATAGATGAGCCAATGGTATCTTTTTGTTTTGCTTTAGGCCCATATAAGGGCATTGCACTCTCAACATAAAAGCTCAAGTTAAAAAAAAAAATTCTATGTAATTGAAAATAACTTCTTCATTGTTGTTATTCTTCCAGGAAGCAGATGGATACTACCACGAACACATCTCCGTGCTTAGCCAGAGTGATTTTGCTGGCCGTGTCATCAACAACAACCACTTCTTGTACTGGGGATCCGTAGTCAAGACGGATGATGGCAGCAACTTTACCTTCCAAGTGGTGAGTTTGTAGATTTGGGATATTGACCATTGGAGACTCATTGACTCACCAATCTGCCAATACTGCAAAGGGGCACGTCAAACCATCGATCATGTGGTCCTGCAATGCCCAGTAACAAAATTAGAAGGGGGGTACGAAACAATCTTTGATGCCGGAGATGACCTGACATCATGGATCGACAAACATAATTTGGAGGTGTAGCCATACGCTACTACTGACTACTAATGCAAACTCCCATACTTTCTTTTAATTCTTTGGTCAGTTACAAATTATGTTTTCTTGGAATCCACTGATCTGATCTGAATGTCCTTGGTTTGAATCACGGTGTTGGCAATGCAAAGTTGATTTCTTAAATAAAAACAAAAAACGGCAAATTCTTACCCACATTCTCTCACTGTACTTCAGTGTAAAATGATTATATTGTTTTATTCAAGCGTCGATTGAAGAAACTCTTATTCCGACAGGCTTTCTTTTGATTATGTGTATAATTAGCGTTGTTCGTGTACTGTGTTAGGGCTTAATGATTAAGTTAATCTATGTTATGCGCCCAGAGCCCTCCTGATGAAGGGATATTTGGTGCACTATAAATCTATACCATTATTATTATTATTATTTTATTATATCAAAGTGACAACTTAGGGAGCAGGCACTGGTGTAAGATCAAGATTTGAGAAAATATGGTATAAAACAGTGCCAGTACAGCAAGAAAGAAAAATGCTATAAAAAAACCATTCCAAAAAATCTACGTGATTTTTTTGGATGTTTTTCTTATCTTGTACTTTTCTTGCTTGCTTTACTGGCACTGTTTTATACACAGTTTCTCAAATCTTTGTAGAAAGAGTACCTGACTGGTAGAAGCATTGTCTCTGTTGAACAAAAAATACAATTGTAATATAGTGGCTTGTATTGGTCATGTCTAATCCTACATGTTAAGTTTTGCTGTTGGCTTAAAAACTTAGACTCTTAATAAGAGTCTTATAAAGCGCTTTGGGCATGTTTAGTGGATATTGCAATTTATTAAAAAAACCCTCAAAAATTGAGCCATATTACAATTTTTTTCTGACAGAGACAACGCTATTAACTGCCAGGTGCTCATTTTACACCTGAGTACAGTGAGATAATGTGAGTAAAAAGCCTTTTCGAAGGACTCAATTATGTGCTGAGCGAGGCTTGAACTCAGAACCTTCCGATCTCTGAAAGCGACTGCCATACCACAAGCCCACATAGCCGCAAAGATAAAGTTTAAAAATTCTCTTGTTTCAATCTCTTTCTGTCCTCCTTTATTTAGTTTGATTTAATGATTGTTTTATTGAATCTTGTGTGTCCCAGGTGGAGCAGACGGAGTTTATTGACGATGTCAGCTTCTCCCCCTTCAAGACAGCCCGGACAGAGACCTACACCAAGAGGGCTATTCAACCCAGGGTGACCAGCGCTGAGAAACTCAAATACATCTGTAAAGATCAGTTAGGTGAGAAACATTTCATTATGTTGTTGACGAGATGATTAAGGCTTCTCAGTCCGTATATTCCACAACCAAGGTTCTGTTTATTCATCTTAACTACGCC
Source organism: Berghia stephanieae (assembly GCF_034508935.2). NCBI lineage: Eukaryota > Metazoa > Mollusca > Gastropoda > Nudibranchia > Aeolidiidae > Berghia > Berghia stephanieae. Next base: position 5,424,813 of record NC_088367.1, on the reverse strand, counting down.
ACTACCACATCATCTCATTCATCTGTGGTGTTTTATTCATCCTGTTTTGTTGATAAAGGGGAAACCCGAAACGTTCATTTGATATGTTTTTGTAATTAAATTGAAGCTTACATTCAATTTCACATTATTATCTACTACTACAATTACCACATCGCCATTCCTACCACTACTACTACAACCACCACCACTACTACAACAATCACCACATCATCATCACCACAATTACAACAACCACAGAGAGGTTTCGGAGATTTGGGGTTGTATTGGACATTGTGTTTACCTTTCTTTCAGTTCTAAAAAGATAAGATTTACTCTATTGAAATTCTTCCGAACGGTGCCTGAAATTCATGTGAGCACAATTTTAAGTCTGCGTCTCTGTAAATTGTAACTGGAGAGCAGACTTTTTTGAGTGGTCAGAAATTTCTGCAGGCATTTTGATTCCTTTGGTACTAGCACCCATGTAGATCATACATGTCAAATTGAATTACCAATTCTAAATCATTTTAAAATGATGACCGATAAGGCAGAAATCATGCTTCTTCGGTCGATACAAATTTGGGTAAAAAATTACAGATTTTTCGTTTGTTGCCTGTTGTAGATTCTGATAAAAGTTAGTTGTTAAAAAAAGAAACAAAACAACAAACAAAATAAATTTATGAAAAATAATTAAAATGGTAAAGATTAATGCTTTTTGCCTTGACCTCTGTGTGATGACATGGCCATATAGAGTCATATTGTTTTAAGAGAGCTCATAGTTTGTCCTAAACAATTAAATTAGGGTACTTAACAGGCAACTTGCATTGCATGAAACGGAATTTTTAAAAAATTTTTCTTAAAATAATTGATCCAGTATGAAGTACATTGAGAGTGGTAAGATGGGAAAATCTGGACATTTATATATTTGACCTGTAGAAGTGTCTTGTTGTATGTCTCTGAAAATGTCACCAGACATGCTTCATTGTCGCACCTAAATGCTGTTATTGTTATTTTTCATCATCATCAGGTATGGAAACGGACAGTGCCTACCCTCAAGAGGTGATGCCCGAGGGGAAATTACTCATGGATGGCTTTGTCTGTTGCTTTGACGTTAGTAAGGTCCCGCAACGAGTCATTGAAAAGCAGGTGGAATTTGTGGCTGCTCTACTTAATAATATCCTCAAATTGAAGAAGCCTGTGGTGTTGGCCACAACTAAAGGAGATTCGTTGTGTCCTGAGTACGTCAAAGAAGTGGAGAAACTGCTCAATCGCAAGGAATTCAAAGGAAGTATTCCACTCGTAGAAACGTCGGCTCATGAGAACATCAACACCGAAGCTGCTTTCATGTTGTTAGCTCATCTTATAGATAAAACAAAAGCCCGGACTAAAATCTTGCCGTTTGTCGAGGCAAGAAAGCAAAGGCATGAAGTGTTAAAAGTTGCCAAGGAGGCATATCTTAATCTGTTACGAAACATAGTGTCTGATTCTAAATCCATGTGGAACGCGTACCGGAGAAAACTGGAACCTCATTCTGATTTTGTGCATTATGTGGAGCTCTTCGGCTCGGACCAAGCAAAGAAAGAGTTTCGAGCTCACACGAAGAGGTTGAGGGATGAACATATACGAGCCAAGGAGAACCGCTATCTGAGGACTTTGCCCCAGCTGTTGAAGCACTACATACCGTCCTTGGAGTGTCTTCCTGAAAGGTCAGTCCACGTGATGTTGGTTTATTTATTTATTTATTGTTTTGTGTGTATGTTGGCCAGGTGACATAAAGATGTCTGATTGTGGGTTTGTGGGGATGGAGGAGGGGGGGGTGGGGTGAAGGGGGTATTTCACAATTATAGTATTTAGATACTCCTTTTAATATCAATCTTAGCCATTTACATTTATGATGATAAGATTTATATTTTCAATTTTCATTTAACCTCCGTAATTGAAGAAATGCTGATGATGCATTGTGTTTGATTTGTTTACACTTGCTTTGTTCATCGTTGCTAATGTTATTGTATTAGAGGTAATTCTTACCATTGCTGTTATTGTTGTTGTGGATGGTCTGATAAGACCAATTAACAGTTGACAGTTGCTCAAGCCTGCCACTGATATTGTTAAAATCCTTAAATTCAGTTTATAAGAGCCAAATTGATTCTTTATATTTTTCATCTTTAGCTTCTGATTTTTCAACCAAAGTTATTGGAGACATTTTAAAAACTAAAAATAGTTTTTTTTTTTTATTCATTAAAAAAATAAAAATGGAATGACAGTTACATGCATTCTGATAGAACAATCTAAAGGAGCAATTTGATAAAATTATTATTTGAATCTTGAATTTTAGATTGTTGCTGATATTTTATTGTTTTATTGTTCTTAAAATTTTTATTTAAAAGGAAAAAAAAACTAAAACTGATTTTAAGTTTGATGATTGAGGCGAATCAGATGGTGTCATCTGTTAAGTCTTTAGTGTTTGAACGTGAGGGAATGGAGAATGGAAAAAAAGAATGTTTAGGGATTAAAAAAAATATCAACACACATCTTTTTTTTTTTCAAGGGTTGTTGACTGAGTTAGATCAGATGGTGTCGTCTGTAAGTCTTTAGTACTTGAACATGGAATAAGTGAGGAAAAAAAAAATGTTTAGGAATAAATATAATTAAGATTAACAGACATTCTTCTTCTTCAAGTACCAAGTCTATGCCAGATATCGGTGATCATGGTACGCCATCCATCTCTCTGATCAGATAACCTCAGAAAACTAATATTATTCTTTCTTTGTCACAGACATTAACACACATCAACACACATAATTTTTAATTTTTTTTTTACAGGGGTTGGAACACAGTCCGTCGTGTCTTGAGAGAACACCCAGACTTTGACCACCACTTTGTTATGGTGGAAGGAGAGGAAGGCTGTTACTCTTGGAAACAAGTCGACTCCTTTCTGGATGACCCGGACGAGGCCAGGATACCCTTTGACCTGCTCAATTCTGCTGAGGCTGAAATGTGTTTCTCTGATCATCTCAACGAGCTGCAGGCCCAGCACAGGAGGATGGAGTAGGTTGAACTTTTATCTCATTGATTTGGCAATGGACTCTGTCTTGTCTTGTAAATGGGACAGTCGTATGAAATGCTTAGAAGATGAATTGACCCCAAGCAGGGTTGCCAGATTATTATTCAACAAAATGCCAGGGGAAGACTCAAAAAATGCCAAAACACTCAAAAAAATGCCAAAGTCTGTTGACTCCCACCCCCACTAAGAAAACTACTCACTTTTGATAGACAATTTACTATCATATCCTGGTGGCTTGCGTGTTTTCTTTTCTTTTTTTTTTTTTTTTTTTTTTTTGAATTATACTCAATTTCCTGTTGGGGTAATTTTTTACCTACTGACTACTAAGTGGAGTGCTAAACCACTACACCACGGTTGGATTTTAAGA
>NC_088367.1:5383906-5416406 GCF_034508935.2 Berghia stephanieae | reverse complement strand
TTATATGTTTTTTTTTCTTTTCTTCACCTTAAAAGTTTCCTCATTCAGTTGTAAATATAAACATTCTATTATTTGACTAGTTCTGTCTCCACGATGGAATGAATAGGACTCATGAAATGATGAATCGCAAACTGAAGGCTATCAAATGAATGAATAGATATGCATCTATCTAATGGCACAGCGTGGCTCAGCGATATGGTCTTTACTTTCGTACCTGAACGGTACTGAGTTTGACTACCTGCTGCATTGTGTGACCTTGAGCAAGTCACTTTGTGGCTAACACCTGGGTTATTCCAATCTTCCTTTGGAATAGACCATAAAGAAAAATTTCATGGGAATAATTGTTCTTGTCCATGATAAAATGATTTTCAAAAAATAGATATTTTCTATCAATAAAATATAAGAGAGTTGAATTTATTTTAAAGTTTGATCACCGCCATCATCGTCCACCACGTCCACTTCATCCAGATCCTCGTGTTCGTCCACGTCCTCACCACCATGTGGCCATCACGGCCAACAACACCCCTTCTCCCCCTTCCCTCCCCTCATCTCTTTCTTTTCTCTATTTCTGTAGAATTTGTGTGTTGATGATGAGTATCAGCTAGATGGCAATTTGTACAGTCTCGACTATCGTCCCATCGACGGGGATGTCAGCCGGGAACAGAATGCTTTATCCACTGCCAATTTTAAACCACATGGTGAGTTGTTTTTTTTTTTTCTTTGAGTATAACTTTGAATTCGCTCATTAACTCCTGAAAGGCTTAGATTAATTTAACCTTACATTGTATAATATAATAAAGTATAATATATTGTACCATTTTCATCAACGGGTCATACCAGTCAGTTGATTTTTCTTTGCTGAATTATGAGTTGTCAGAGTGTTTATATATATATTGGTATTTTTGGTTATAAAACTCCTACTGTAGCGGATCTGCCTAATATTATGAAAAATTCGTAGAATGACAAAATTTTGTCTCCCTTTTCAGAACTTGGTTTAAAGGATTTTGAAATGTTATTGTGAGAGAAAATTGTTGATTTTTTAAGTTAACTATAGCAACTACAATTTTTATATCCTAAAAATTACGAATTTTTACATTTTAAGTTGGCAGGTCTGCTGTTGTAGTAGTTTGCTCGAATTTATATTCAGGGAGCTTTTTGGTTGGTATCATCTATAGAACAGTAACAGAGATATTAATCTGACTTGAATGAAGCCTTACCTTGTAACCCTGTTTCTGCTGTCTAAGTGAAATGATAAGATTCTTTTATAACTGAATATGTGATAAGTGAAATTTGGTTTGAATAAAATTCAGTCCAGCTATTTAAGGGTCTTAAAAAATAAAAAATAAATGGATGTTCACACAAGTTTTTAACATTATTTGTCTTTTGTTAGACATGTATATTTTATGTTTGTTTGTTTGTTTTTTTTTGTTTTTTTTTTATAGTGAATGTTTATAATTTTTTTTTTTTAAATTGATAATGAATGAAAAGAGGGTGGTTGGATGGGAGCATCACCCTTGAATTGTATACCTATGATGTTCGCATGGGTGTACGATCCGATAGTGATGTCGTTTCTTCTTCTCTTTACTAGCCTATCCTGCTTCTTTGGTTTGTGATTGTATTTTTGACAGGGGATATTTTTTTTCGGTAAATCTTCTGCCTGTTTGTTCTTGGTTATTTATAATTTAGCTTCTGATATCTTTAGGTTATGATTTTGATTTACATTTGTACTATTTTTGTTAGATTGCTTGTTTTTTTGTTTCAGCGGTCTCTCATATAACCTCAATTGTGTTGGAAGAGACCTAAAGCAACAAACAAAAAAAAAAAAAATATTGAATGAAAAGACTTTATATTCATTATAGATACTGGATGATTTGCCTGGGAATAAATGAAGGGTAAATTGTTCTTGTAATTCGATGACATCCATAGTTTTATGACTATCAAACTTTTCACAATATTTTTGTTTCAGGTTGTCTTTGTGTTTACAACTCAGAAGAGACTCTGGATTACATTAAGGAGAGTCTAGAACGTTCTCTGACCAATGACGTGGTCAGCGAAGGGGAGAATACTCTGATGGGGATGCCCATCGTAATCATCCAGGCGTCGCCGCCATCATCGTCCACCACGTCCACTTCATCCACATCCTCGTGTTCGTCCACGTCCTCACCGCCATATGGCCATCACGGCCAACAACACCCGTCTAGTCATTTACCACAGCCACCACCACAGCCGTCTACATTGTCATCATCACAGCCGTCGTCATCCACTAATTCTAGGGAGATGCTGAGGGAGAAGGGAAAAGCTATAGCTGCCAGGTATGTACTGCCAAATAAGTAAATGGTGCCTTCGTTTTTTAACTCACTCAACCCTAACACCGACAATATCCGTAGTTTACACGGGTTACTTTTACCCCATGTCTATTACATTTTTATGAGACAAATTATACGCGTAGTATCAAAGCCAATGTTTTTAGTTTTTACATGTTAATTAATGGTAGTTGAATAAAACTTCCTAAGTACATGCTCATTTTTAATACCTTTTTTCCAATATTGAAAAATAGCAAAAATCACTAGGATTGAGTGAGTTAATATTTCACATTAATGTATTGATCTTTTCTATTTGTATGCAGACGTGCCTACTTTTTTTTTGGGGGGGGGGGTAATGTTTTCAACTAACGTATTAGTATTACAAGAGTTACGTCTTTATATTATTTGAATTACATCCCTTGTCGGATGTTTACTTTCTTCTTGATGGTAATTGTTGACTGGCTAAAATATCATTGGCCATCTCTATAATCACGAATTAAATCTTTCATCATCTAAACCATCGTTGTGTTCTTCATGATTCTACATCCTTCAAACATTATAGGGGAGTCACTAAGGGGAGTCACTATACAGTCTTCAGAGAGCGCTTTTATTGACACTCTGCATGTGGTACTCGTACAGAGCTGCCAACCTACCGCAAAAAATGCGGAATTGTACGCATTTTCAGCGATTGTACACTTGTACGCATTTCCCCCAAGATTGTACCCATTTTCAGTCTACGGAGTCACTTCAGTTTTCTAATGAGTATTATGATGTCTGTTATCACGATTTCTGAAACCCCAGGTAATAAAGAGAATACTGACCTCTTAACAATTGATGCTTCCAAGAAGTCAAACTTGCTTCCAAATTCTGACATTGATGTGGGCTACAAATGTAGAAAATTTGTGGAGAAAGACCTAGATGTAGAGCAACAAGACAAATTCTACAAATCTGTTGTGTCAAATTTCAAATCAGGCGTTGAATACCTTCAGAAGAAATGTAATTTAAATGATAAAGCCATTGTGCATGCCTGTGTAGCCGACCCAAACAACCAAATGTTAATTTCCGTCGATTTCAGGATTGTACCCGTTTTTATGAAATCTCCCCCATTTTGAGGTCCCATTGTTGACATTCTCATCAGATGGGGTTGGCAGCTCTGCTAGTATTTGGGTCAATCTGGAAAGGTTGGCAGATCCGAGAAATGTTTGATATAATAAATGCGCATATTTTAAAAATTAATTACTACTATTATTATTTATAATCATTGGTTTATTTCCAACTCCAGACTCCACGGAGAATTCATCTCGTGTCCAGATAGCCTGGAAGAAAGTCTTCTGTTTTCTCACAGCCAAATCCACAAGGCCCTGGAGACAGTGATCCACGCCTGTAACCCGGGTCTCAACGGATGGTACTTGTCGGATCAGTTTGAACCAGATATTAGGTAAGAGGTTGGTGGCTGAAGCAATGTTGAGCATGGTTAGTGACCGGATGGCTGACACTGACTGCAAAAACTCTGGCCTCAGTCTAACTCTAAATCACATTTCATTTGTATTCCTATCCGTATATTTTTTTCAATAACATCAAAACTTGGAATACACCACATGCTTACTTGTGTTACAAACACCTTTGCCTTTGTCAACGAAAGTATTCTTAAAGCTGAAATATTATTTCATCTGTGCAAAATATTCCCACAAACATCTTTTATTAAAGGATAAACAGCTATTTCAAAATTTAAATGCCCTGTAAAACACCCGGAATCTTTTCTTGTTTTAGGGTCACATGCTCTCAAGATTATTATTATTATTATTATTATTATTATTATTATTATTACTACGACTACTACTACTACTACTACTACTACTACTACGACTACTACTACTACTACTACTACTACTACTACTACTACTACTACTGCTACTGCTACTGCTACTGCTACTACTACTACTACTACTACTACTACTACTACTACTACTACTATTATTATTATTATTATTAAATTTATTTATTAACATTTTTAAATTGTTGTTTTAGCTGTAGTTTTTGTGGTATCTGCTGCCACCGTCATTGCTGTTGTCATTGTTGTCATTGGCGTATGATTTTTAATGTTTTGTTTGTTGTTCCAGATTGTCGATGTGCCTGATGTGTGGTGACCCGTTCCCCTTGGAGCTCCCTCTTGGGCCACTCCTCAACCATGAGATGTGTCGAGTCCTGGCGGACACCCCGTACTGCATCACCTTGGACCTGATCCTGGAGTCTTCCAAGCAGAAGGTGGAGATCGAGGTCTCCTCATACCACGGTGGCAACAGGTTGCACGAGGGCACCTTCCACGGACATATTCTGGTCTACTCCACCAAACGGAAAGCTTCCCTTGCCACACTGAGGTATGTTGTAAAAAAAATTTAAAAATTGAGCTTTTATATAGCGCAATATCCACTAAACGTACGCGCTCAAAGCGCTTTACAAGGGGTCCCTGGCTAACAGCAACACATAACATGTAGGACGAGAGATGACGCCTGTCAGGTGTTATTACAATTTTTTGGGACAGAGACAACGCTGTTAATGACCAGGTTCTCATTTTACACCTGAGTACGGTGAGAGAATGTGAGTAAAGAGCCTTCTCCAAGGACTCAACTATGCGCCGAGCGAGGCTCGAACCCAGGACCTTCCGAACTGAAAGCGAGTGTCATATAGCTGCACCATCATAAACATCTTGTGCGGCTTTGTGGTCTGGTGGTATGTATGACACTTGCCTTTGGATTGCAAGGTCATGGGTTCAAGTTCCAAGCGGCGCATGAGTATTAAATTTGGCCGTTAAAATCTTGTTTTATCACAAAGTTTTCTTTTTCTGTAGTGATATTTATAAAGGTGATATTTAAAAAAAAATAATTTTTTTTTGAACTTTATAAAGCGCAATATCCACTAAATGTGCTCTAAGCGCTTTACAAGGGGACCCTGGCCAACAGCAACATTTAACGTGAAGGATGGGACATGACGCCTGTTAGGCGATATTATAATTTTTCGGACAAAGACAACGCTGTTAACGGCCAGGTACTCATTTTACACCTGAGTATGGTGAGAGAATTTGAGTAAAGAGCCTTTTCCAAGGACTCAACTATGCGCCGAGCGCGAGGCTCGAACCCAAGACCTTTTTATCTGAAAGCGAGTGTCATACCACAAGACCACATAGCCGCACCATCATAAACATCTTGTGCGGCTATGTGGTCTGGTGGTATGTATGACACTTGCCTTTAAGTTTCAAGCAGCGCATGGTTGAGTTCTTGGAAAAAAGTTCTTTACTCACTTTTATCACTGTGTCCAGGTGTAGATGAGTATCTGGCTGTTATAATCTTGTTTTTCCACAAATTTTTTTTTTTTCTGTAGTGATATTTATAAAGGTGATATTACTTATTGATAGTTAGTCTGTCAGTCATGTTTATGGCATATTTCCATTGGACATCAGTATAAAGACTTGCTAGTTCATAATGATGTTATATATTATTTAGATTAAACCCGGTCATAGTAATACGTTTTTGTGCTTTTGGCTACGGAAGGAAAAATTCTGATTTTAAAAATCAAAATCTTGATTATTTTTTTTAGAATTATCTTATTTGGCAGCTCCATTTTGATTGTAACTGTTTATGTTTTGTTTTGATTTTTAGATTTTTGATATTTCATAGCTCTTTTGATACCATTAGGTCACTATTTAACATCATTATGCTCATTAGAATAAAGTAAATGTTTGCTTATTAGGGATAAAAGAAATTAATCTCAGTGGTTATATATTTTTTAAAACTTTTCAAAACTGATTTAAATGATATTTTTAGGTTAGGAAGTAATTCTGCTTGGTATCACAGAATATTTGTAGGCTTTCAGTCCAGGTGATAATTCACATATTTGTCCAGTTTTTCAAATCTATATCAATCCGTTAGACCCGGTCATGAGAAGAAAAAAAAAATAGAATAACACATGTGATAATATACAATTCTTTCATCTCTTTGTATTTATTAAACGAGTTATTTTTATCATGCGCAAGAACACAACGAGCTTGCGAGTATGTCGTGTTATTGCACAGTGAAAATATAATGAGTTTAATAAATACAAAGAAAAGAAAGAATACATTTATTCCTCCTCTCCAAGTAAGAATATTATATATTTTGTAACCAAATGGTAAGGTGTTAGTACTTCTATTCACCATAATTTGTATCTTTCTCTTTCTGCTTGAACGACAATTTGACAGAAAAATATAAACGATGGATTTGTATTCATGCACACCAAAAGATTATTTTTAATTATCAATCAGCTGTCTTTTAAACCTTATTTCACACTAATAAAATGTGCGCAAATATTCTGCAATCTTTGAATAAAATTTTTATTCAACGTGTTCAAGGTTTTCCAATGTGAGGGCTAGAATAATCAACGATGACATATTTACTAAGAAATGATAGGGTTTTCCAATGAGAGGGCTAGAATAATCAACGATGACATATTTACTAAGAAATGATAGGGTTTTCCAATGAGAGGGCTAGAATAATCAACGATGACATATTTACTAAGAAATGATAGGGTTTTCCAATGTGAGGGTTAGAATAATCAACGATGACATATTTACTAAGAAATGATAGGGTTTTCCAATGAGAGGGCTGGAGTAAAGGATGACTTTTAAACTATATATTTTATTTCTTGCAGGGCATACAGCGAAACCTTATTGAAGGTACCCAAACTGATACTGGCCGTGTCTGACTCATGCGGCACCCCGTCCTCCTTCTTCAGTTCCGAGTTGTGCCAGATTTTAATACAAGAAGGCAACCAATTGGCCGACAAGATGGGGGCCAATTTCCTGACAACCACTGCCAACTTTACACAACAGAGTAAATTTTGCCTTTTTGCATTTGACACAGAATTATCATGAAATATTTATTTGTAAATCCAAATGATATTTAACTCATTCAAAGCGGGAATGGATTTCCCTTTGACTCATTGATTTTATTTTATTTCTTTGCCATTTTTCTTTTTCATTCTTTATTTCCTTCATTTTATGTTGTTTATTTGTTTTGTTTTTGTTTATCTTTTTTTTGTTTTTTTTTTGATTAATCTTTAAAATTTTTTTTTTTTTAAAACGTTGGAGCCTTGTTAAGTCTTGCCATTTATAGGAATAAAAACTGTTGATGATAGAGGTTTTGGGAGAGGGAATGGGTTTGGTTTGTTGAAATTTGTGAGAAAACATTATTGAAAAAATGTATTATTACTTCTCATAGCTGCAAACTGTTTTCAAGGTCACAACATCAATTTTATAGTGCTGATTTATAATATTAAAAAAGAGGAGGGGGGGGGGGGGGGGCGAGGGGGTGAGAGAGGGGGGGGGGGGGGGGGGGGGGGGGGGGGGGGGGGGGGGGGGGGTGAAGAGGATTTTAAAAAAAATTTATCCTCTGAAGATGCAGGCTTTTCTGGAATCTGTTCTGTTTCTTATACCAAATTTGATTATTTCACTGTTTCTTTTTTTGGTATATAAGAAAATAACATATTTTCTCAATTTTAATAGAGATCTAAAGCAATCTTTGAACAACGATAAGAACTATGAAGACAGAGTTTGTTTCAGTGAAATGAATATAAATTTAATAATTTGCTATATTTTATTTAATCCATGCAACCGTTGTTGTTTGTGTACTGAGCTGTTTTATCAACGTTAAACATTTTAAAATTTTTGTTATTGTCTTTCCACATCCAGCTGCCGTCTTCCTGCCATTCTTCAGAACAGTCTGGGACCTTCGAGAGGAATCGGAGATGCTTTACCAGGACACCATCGAGGATGCTCCCCTCGGCATGCCGACGTACGAGGAAAAGGCCTACTACGGCAGTAGGCCTCCTGCTCCTCTCCCTAAGACGTACACGACATATCATCACACCAACAAGTCCAGTACATCCAATAGGTACGACCACATGCATCCAGGGTTGCCAGATTATTTTCAGGCATTCTGCCAACTGGATTTTAAAAATTTGCCAAATACCACAAAAATCTGCCAAACCGTACTATTTATAGAACCCCCTTTGAAAACTCATCAGTTTTGTTAAACAAAAAATTCACAAGGCGTATGTCATTTTTTTTTTTTTTCATTTCCCAAGTTTTAAAAAATCACTAATACATAAAAATTGCCACGGAAAACGTGGGGTATGATATAACTAATATCGGAAAATAAAACCTGCCAAATATCTGCCAAACAGCCAAACTGTTTTTTCTCTGTCAAACGACTTCAAATTCTGCCAAAAAAAGGACATTTGGCAGAAAATCTGCCAAATTGGCAATCTTGCATGCATCCCTTAACTCTTTCCTTACCCAGCATCTGTATCTGTATGGTTGGCGCTGAAGAAACCAATTGTCTGGTTGTATTTCAGCAGCGTCCTCATTGGGTGCGGGCCCATGCCAGTCGGGCCTTGAAATCATTGAGGTGTGGTGCCATGATGACCAGTTCATAGCCCATTCCACTCCGAGATAGTTCTATTGAAGAAAGAATTTTTGTAGTTTTGTGTTCTTGTCTGTGGGATTTTGAAGCAGTTCGAATTGTTTGTGGCGTATCTCTCAATGGGGTTTTCGGTTATGTGGTTGGCAATTCTCAGTATTTTCTCAAAATGGCAGGCTTGGCTTACCCAGCAGAAAAATTTATTTTTTAAAAACGCAAACAAGCTCTCTACAAAACAACTTTTATGTTCTTATTGATTAAACAAAGATCGTTGTTCAAAGTTTGTGATGTACAAAATCTGAATAAGAACGAATGTATATTGTGTCGTGTAACAAATGTGATGATTTTGCTGTAGGTGGTAAGGAGGGTGTTTTATTTGATTATTGCTGGCATGACAACCAGTATGATTTCTCATATTTCAAAACGCTTTGAGGTCCAAAATATGATGATATGGGAATGTTGATTAGAATATGTCCAAGCATCAGTAACACACTTCATAGTCACCTGGAACAACTACAAAAGACGTCTAACTTCTACGATAAAAGTGGAATAATTGAAGGTCACTTAATATCGTGTCCACCAAGATGAGCATCTGAGTAGCCAGACAGATGATTGGCATAGGAATTAAAGGATTTTCCTATTCTCTACTAGCTTGATAAGACTCCATAAATCAATGAATGTTAAATTTTAAAAATTAGATGGTTTTGCGTGTTGAAAATATGATTTTTTTTGGAAGGAATAAGAGAAAATGAGCAGAAATATTGGGAAAAATATGATAAATCTTTTCAAATGGTAGAGGTTGGTTGGCATGTCTGTGATTGTTGGTTTTGGAATGTGAAACAAAGTTGGTGGTTGCTAACTCTTTCAAGGACTCTAATGTGGTCTTGTGGTTTGACACTGGCCTTCGGACTGAAAGGTTTAGGGTCGAATCCTGCTCTGAGCGACAAATAGTTGAGTCCTTTTAAAAAGCTATTTACTCACATTCTCTCACCGTACTTGGGTGTAAATCAAGTACCTGGCTGCTAACAACATTGTCTCTGTCAGAAAAAAAAAATTATAATATCGTCTAACCAGGCATCGCGTCTGTTCTACATGTTAAGCATTGCTGTTGGCTTGAGACCCCCTTGTAAAGTGCTTTGAGCACGTTTAGTGGATATTGCGCCTTATAAATGCTGAAATTTTTTTTTTTTTTTCTTTGAATGTTTTCAGCAAAGGTGGTAGTGATTGAGTGCTCTATCAGTTGAACCTACACATGTTTGAATTTGAAAGTTGTAAAATCCTATTTCAAACTTTAAAAACTTGTCTATTTCCAACAAGAGATGAAGTGAGTAGGAAAGTGCCAGAAGACAATAGAGAATAAAAATTTTTCGTGGCGGTGATGGGGGTTCGAACCCATGACCTTACTGGTACGACAACCCCGCCTGGCCAGGGAGAGCGTGACTCTACTGTATGAGCTATCCACGATCCTAGATCCTACCGTGTGAGCTATCCACGATCCTAGACTCTACCATGTGAGCTATCCACGATCTAGGATCTAGGATCGTGGATAGCTCACATGGTGGAGTCACGCTCTCCCCGGCCAGGCAGGGTTGTTGTATCAGTAAGGTCACGGGTTCAAACCCCCATCACCGCTGTGAAAAGTTTTTATTCTCTATTGTCTTCTGGCACTTTCCTACTCACTTCATCTCTTGTTGTTATCAACATAAGTGCCCGTTCCACTCACTTTTCTCTATTTCCAATCTTTTGTCTTTCCAACCATCCATTACAGTACGGACTCTGACCCTGTCTACGACCAGCCCAATCTCTTCCACACACACTATTCGGACAGCGACCACGAAAGAGAGAGGGGGTCCAGTGCCTCTCCTCCACCACCTCCACACCTCCATCACCACCCCCACCACAACCAACACCCCCACCCCGACCACCACCAACACCATCATCATCATCATCAACATCACTCACCCCACCATTCCCATCGCCACCGAGGCAAAGGTCTGGGCGGTGGAGGTAACGAGGGAGACGGAGAAGAAGAAGAAGAAGAGGAAGGACTGTACAGCGAGGTCATCATACCTAACGGAGACAGAGTGGTCAAACCCAGTATGGTCAAGGCCCATAAGAATGAATATGCTGGTAGGTGTACAAATATTCTATCATCTCTCTATAACACACTATAAAATATTATAACAATCATTATCATCTATTTTAATTCACAAATCTCCAACAATCCTCCTCTCCCCCCCCCCCCCCCCCCCCCCCCCCCCCACCCCCACGAATCTTTTAAAATAGTAAATATTGTTCATTAATTATTTATTATCCTATTAATAGCATATTTTTTTTTGTTTATAACATTTGTTTTTTGGTCACTAGTGAGACGTGACAGCCACTCATTACCATACTGTATGAATCAAATGGAAGTCATTAGGTCATATCCCATGAGTTATAAATAATATCATCCATTTAAACAGACATTTGTAGTTATCGACTTGTAATTTACTAAGAAATACGCTCTCCCTTTCCTCCTTTCAAAATGAAAAACAAAGAAAAGCAGAAAAAAAGAAGAAAAATTAAAAAAAAAATAATTAGGGGAGAGAGAGTGAAAGAGAGATAGATAGATAGATAGATAGAGAGAGAGAGAGAGAGAGAGAGAGAGAGAGAGAGAGAGAGAGAGAGAGAGAGAGAGAGAGAGAGAGAGAGAGAGAGAGAGAGAGAGAGAGAGAGAGAGAGAGAGAGGAGGGAGGGGGAGAGATAGAGAGAGATAGAGAGAGAGAGAGAGAGAGAGAGAGAGAGAGAGAGAGAGAGAGAGAGAGAGAGAGACTGATCTTATGACCCTTTCTTTTTTTTCTCCACCCTTTTTTTTTGGTCTTCTTCAAGCTTGCTTCTTAATTTTTAACAAAAACTGCTAAAACTACAATATGCCTATTAGTGGTAGATACTACATCGAGCATTAAGCATTAATTATCATGTGGTGTGAACTTTTATTTATGAGTTGTGTTTAACATTCATATTTCCAAACTTTTAACTTAAAAGAGTTTTTTATATTTTGTCCCTTGAGTACCTCATGTATCAATTGTTTGTTCATCACACTTATCTAAGAAAGAAATGTATATGTAAAACTTATTTTAATCTTATTCACGCTGCCTGTGATCCGTCCAATCAACAACCACGAAACCCCCACCATCCAGCATCTCCTCAAACATCATCACCACTCAAATCATCACCACCACCTCCATCCTCCCCGCCTATCATTTCCTCGGGCTCACCGTTGCATTCCAAGATGAAAACGAGGCCGTCTATGACGCCCTCCTCCTCCACCGTAACCAAAAGCCCCAGTAAGCTGGAGCACCGCAAATCTTTGCCCATCATGCCCAGTCTTAGCATGCCTCCTCTAGGGAACATCACCAGCGCTGCGACCAGTATAGATCTCACCACTCCAACAAACAACAACGATCCCAGTGTTTTCAGTAACAGTAACAGTAGCAGCCCCATCAGACGATTTTCTCATTTTATTAAGCCTGGCATGTCCGGAATAGCGGCCACGTCAACTTCGTCGGCCTCGGCCTTGACGTCAAAATCTGCTTTCGCACCATCTTCCAAAACGAGTACATCTCCCAGTATTTCATCACCTTCTTTTGTAAAGACTGGCAGTAGTAGCAGTTTGGGTAGCCTGGGGACGAGCAACACGTCCAGTAATCACCACGGTGCCCTCAGCAGCAGCATCAGTACAAGCAGAAGTGGGGGAAATTTGCTGTCCAATTTCGGTCTTCGCCGGATTCCCCCGCCTTTGTCGACGTCTTTCTCGGTGTCGTCTTCGCATTCCGGCGCGACTTTGTCTGATTTTTCAAACCAGCATCAGAAGCAGGAGATGATGAAAGACCCGCAAGAATTTTTCAGAAAGTCCTGCAGTATCAAAGCGGCTGCGGATGAAGCTGTTGAAGCCGGTGATGAGGCAGAGGATGAGGAGGATGAGATAAGGACAGCGAGGAAGTCACTGACAACAGCTCCAATGGTGATGAGTGATAGGGGAGGTAACCTATCAGGGACAGTCGGTGGAGGAAGTAGAGGTGGGGGAAAACCTTCAGTGGTTGGCAGGACTTTGAGTGAAGTGAAAGAAAGAAGAATCAAGGATTCGAGAGGAGGTGACTTCTATTGCAGTTGTGTTTTTTGTTTTTCGTTTTTGTTTTTGTTTTAGTTTGATGGATGATTTCTTTGAAGGCACCAGTGTGTGTGTGTGTGTGTGTGAGTTTTTGTGTTTGTTTGTATGTCCCTTCTTGAAATAGAGGTCAGCCAACTTTACACGATTTGAAGTTGCTGTGTTGTTTGTATTTTCACACCCTTAGTATAACACTTAACTTGACCCAGTTGCCCTACCAGATATTTGTTCTCATCGAAATAAGATCCAAATATTTCTATTTCAATTTTAGATTTATATGGTTGATAAAAAAATGTAATCGTTGATGGGAAATTTTACTGACTTCATTTGAATTTCGCTGAAACACGACTTGAAAAAGATACAAGAATGATTTATGTTTTGAGGCTGTCGTAAATCATGACTGAAAGTGATGAGAATCCATTGCTGTAGGTAAACTGGGTCATTTCTGTTTCTCTACACTCTTAAACATCGGTGTTGCCTCTACTGCTTTTAAAATTTTTATTTATCTTTAATAATTCAAGCTTTGGAATGGAATTGGCAGTTTTCCATCTTTTCCTTGATATTATAATCTCGTTACGAGGTATAAGTATTCTCTTGCTGCTAAATGCAACTCACTTTGCTTTTAGTTAGGGAGCAAATGGTTGGCCAAATGGATTAGGCTTGGCATGACACTTCACTATCAATAAATCTATTGTATTCAACATGAATGAAAATGAAACAAAATTTGATTGACAACCCATTGATGAACCAATCCCATTTTCCCTTTGGTGCTTTTGACTTCAGATTCACAACTTTCCCTCTATCATCTTCCTATTTTACTGGTGCTGAAATGACTTAATGGTGTCACATGTGCCGTAACACCCCAGAAAACAAAAACTGAAAGACAAAGACAAAGTTTATTTCATCATCATCATCATTGTCTTTTTCATTCTGGGTCAGGGTATAGACCACAGACAAACAGTTTCCATCCTTCTCTATCACAAGCTAACGTTTTTATCTCGTTCCATGTCTTATCACTTCTTTGTATATCAGCTTCTTTAATTCTTCTCCATGTTCCTCGTGGCCTTCCCCTTGATCTTCTGCCCGAAGGGTTCCAGTCCAATACTTTCTTTGTTATTTATTTGCCATCTGAATTAGTTATGTCATTGTTTGATGAAGAGCTTTATACTGAAATGTCGTGTGTAAGTGTATATCTATATATATATAGATATAGAATCGTGTTTGATACAAATATGGTACGAAAAGTGCTCGACATGTAGTAATGGAGCGAATTATTATTTAAAATATTTACCACAATGTTTGGGGCAGTCTACATCAATGTTTCAGGCTTAATTTGCCATCTTCAGGACTCTGAAGATGGCAAATTAAGCCTGAAACATTGATGTAGACTGCCCCAAACATTGTGGTAAATATTTTAAATAATATATATATATATATATTTTTTTTTTTTGGAAGCTGTTCTATTCACTTTGGTTGAATACTTGTACAGTCCACAGCTTCTAGCAGCTTTGTACTCACTTAGATTTAAGTCTTGAATAGCTTCTGCTGTTCCAATGAAGTGGCTTAAAACGATTGATGTGCCTTTGTATGTATTTGTATTACACAAACCTGCCAATCCTTCCTCTTTTGGCGGAGTCATTCCGATTTTCTCTATTCATTTCCACCATTTCGCCATTGTCTCTTAGAATTCCGATTTTAAAAAAAAAATATGATAATGATAAGAAAGGGGGTAAGGGGAAAGAAAGGGATGGAGAGTAGTAAATAAAATGTTTTAACCATTGAATAAAGGGAGTTAAGTAGGAAAAATGAATTGCTCTCCTCTTCCGTTCCCTTCCCCATTCCATTCCCTCACACACCTGGGACTTTCCCTCTTGATATGTTCGAAGAAATAAATGATAATGTGAAAATGAATGTAAGCTTCAATTTAATTACAAAAAACAGATCAAATTAATGTTTGGTTTCCCCTTTATCAACAAAACAGGATGAATGAAACACCACATCTTACATTCATTTTCACATTATTATTTATTTCTTCAAGCTTTGAGCAGAAACGTTTACATTATACGTTCGAAGGCAAAGTAGTTGGTGGTAATTTTGAGAGGCATTATCTATATGATAAACTTTGGCAGTTAATGGCGATAAATTTTGGCAAGTGAGTGGTCAAAATGAAATGACAAAATTCCTATTTCTTGTCTCAAAATTCCTATTTTCTGACATTCTGATTCCACCTTTGAATTGTGGAGGGTTGGCAGCCCTGATTACATTATACTCTATGTATATTTCAATCCTAGATATAGATCGTTATCATGTATCTGTATCTGTATCTGTATCAACTTTGCCTCTCCATAATTGTTACATTTGAATACATCCCTATCATTTTGTTCTATGTTAATTCGTTATAGCCATAACTTTACCTATCATGCAAATGGTCCCAAAAGCTTTGACTATATTTATTGATATGTATTTATATTTATATATATCATCCACCACTATTGTTTATTCCTCTTTTTCTCTGTCGTATATTTTTTTCCAATCTTCTTTTACTCAGTCGTAATGACATTCTCACTAACATTTGTTGTTGAAGGAAGAAAAAATGTATTTGCTTTCCATTCACACGTGTTGATGTGTTTCCCATTAACATCTCTCCCCCCCCCCCCCCCCCCCCCACCCCCCTTCTACATCAAAAAAGAAATTATTCTATGTCTTTTTACTCAAACTACTTTGCTTTTTGATGTATTTTTTTCTTGTGTTATTAATTTTGAAACATTTCAGTTTATGTTGCCAAACACTAAAAAAACCCCCCAAAAAAACAAACGAAAAAACCTCAACAAAACAACAGGAAAACACCAAAATGAATTATAACAAAATAGCAAAAAATAAAAAGCTGAAAAACATGATATAGGAAAATAAAGTAAAAAATAAGATAAAAACACATAAAAAGATTTTTAAAACACTCAAATTGCTGAATTAAGTTTTGTTGTTAGTCACATATCATTTCATTTTACATAATGTACCCAGTTCCTTTTTTTCTTTTATCTATGTATATTCTGTCCATGTTGTGTCGGAAACCAAATTGAACATGATAAAGACACCAAAAGACTAGTAAAGAAATTCAAACAGTATAACATTAATATCTGTCCATTTAATTTTGTTTTCAATGTTAATATAGTAGGACTATATAACTCTAAAAGGAGGAGACAAACCAAAGTGTACAACCCATTGGCCATTGTCATTACATAGACAGTGTGAGATCAGAGTTTGATAATGTTACACACCTTTATCAATCCTCAAACATCAAGTGGAGCCATAAGTGGAGCATCTGAACTTACAATCAAAACGAACCTTATTCAAATCTGTGTACATTCAGAACTTTTCTGTTGTCCACCCATTAGATGTGGCAGAAAGTACGTTTGGATAAACAAGACATCCTTTCCACCAACCATCGAGCCATCGATAACTTCCATTTCATGCCACATAAACTGCAGGTCCATCGGCTTCAAAGGACTTCATACTTATGACTTGTGGTATTTCTTAGACATAGATGGACTGGAAATAATACACCATCATTCCTGTCTCTCCATTACCTTCCTGTTGCTTTCTGTTGCTGATCGTCCACAGACAATGTCTTACAACTGTCTGTCCATATTCTTGTTGGCCGGTCTCCACCTCTTTTTTCCTTTCGATTTTCTCCTAAATGTCTTTCTTTATCAACTGATGAGGCCTCAAAGGACAACCCATTCTATTACTCATAAGGCATGGAGTCCTCTCTCCCTATCATTGTTGATGTGTGTCTCAAAGGACAACCCATTCTATTACTCAGACAGCATAGAGTTCACTCCACTTTGCTATGACTATCATTGTTCATGTGTTCATGTGTGTTTTTAGCTTGGGCCTTGAATGACGACAGAACTAGGAAATGGCATTCGGTTCCCCCATCATTACATCCACCACCTCCACCACCAATGGAAAGATATGGTGATTTACCTCTTTTATATCTCTACTCAATTGCAAATTGTTTATGTTCACCAATTTTGCCCTGTTTTTGTTGTTGTTTATTTATTTATTAAAAAAAAAAAAATAGAATGTCAACAAGGCTCATAACGACTTACATTTTATTTACACCATTAAAATTTCTGATCCCATTATTCTGTAGGACCAGGTTAGTCAATAATGCGTCCATAATTCAGTTTTCATTTCATGCGTCTGCTATCTTTTCATATACTTTTATTTTTTTTTGTGGGAGGAATCATCTGTTTGTGACTGGATAGGTCTTTTTAATGGTCTGAAAACTAGGAACCCTTTAAATAATAATGGAAAAACGACATGACAGACACTTTAAAAAAAAATATATTTATTCAAAATGAAAGGTTGAAGGCATAAAAGCAAATATGCAATCTGTATGGAAAATTTACTTTAGAATGTTCTGAAAACTAGGAACCCTTTAAATAATAATGGAAAAACGACATGACTGACGTTTAAAAAAAATATATTTATTCAAAATGAAATGTTGAAGACATGAAAGCAAACATATAATCTGTATGGACAAATTACTTGTCCAATTAACTATGAAAATAAAGGTGGTAGGCAGGTAATGCAATGGAGAGCTGGATATAGAGACTTATTGACAACGCCATTTGGTGTGTACAATATTCTTTTTCTTAGACTTCTAATTTAAATTCCGTTACTTTTCTAGATTTAAATCTAAAACTATAAAAATTAGTGTTATCTCAAGACTAATTTTAAAAATAAATAAAATCCAGCAACCACCCCCATCCCTCCCTCACAAAAAACAAAAGAAAAACAAACCCCAAACAAAACATTATGGAAGGAAGAGCCTTATAGAGGGGAAGGGGGAAGGGAGAGAAGAATATAGTGTAGGTGTTGGTTATGAGTTATGAGGCTTGATGACGTATTTTATTATTTTATTTAAAATCTTCAGTTCCCTCAACCCTTGTTTGCCTTCATTAGATAAATCTGGACTCTCTGCCTGCCTGCCAGGTAGATTGACAAAAACAGGCGGGCGGTCGACTCCATGTCATTATCTTTGTAGAATGAATTATTTGTTGTTGCCATGTTTTGCTGATTGCATCGCCATCACCATTGTTGACATTTCCCAGCATCAAGAAAGAACCAGCACATTTCTCCTCCCATTCATCACCAGACCCAATTCAATGCCTACATGTACATTGTGACCTGTTAGAATCCCAACACTTATTCTGATACGATCGTTGCATTGGTTGTCAAAGTTAACGTATATCGAATAAGACCTGAAAATACAATTTCCAGATCATCACTAAAATCTGCAAGAAAAATTAAGTCACGTTTAAATATATTATGCATCTATTCTATAGGTGCTTTGTACTAACTATAGAAAAAAATGAGTTATTATAATTCCAGTTAGATGAAAAAAAAGTGGCCAAAGTCAGATTTTTTTCCTTTGCAGATTAGGGTTTTTATATTTATTTGTTATAAACCGTTCTAAATTAGTGGTTAGCATGAAAAAAAAAAAGAAAAGAAAAAAGAATATCTGTCACCTTTTGAAAAAGAGTCATTAAAAAAAATACCTTACTTATTTGATTAGATACTCGTGGCAACAAGTGTTTAGTATTGAATGTTTACGTCATGCCAGTGTCATTGCCTGTACCTTTATACAAATAAATAATAACGCGAAGTTGAATGATGAATCTGTGGTGTTTCAATCATCCTGTTTTGTTGATAAAGGGGAAACCCGAAACGTTCATTTGATCTGTTTTTGTAATTAAATTGAAGCTTACATTCAACTTCGCGTTATTATTTATTTCTTCGAGCTTCGAGCAGCAACATTTACACTACCTTTTTCAGAAATTGTAAATTTTATTAAGCCGATTTTATTATATATATTTGAGTGTTGGTTTACCAGGCATGTGTCATTTGGCTTTCAAGAGGAAAAAAAAATATATATTTGCTTAATCATGTCATATGTGAACAAGTCTTGCTTGAGCATCTACATGGTATTTGGTTTTCTCTATGATGAAATATTTATGACACAAATGTTTCTTTCTTTTTTTTTTTTTTTTTTTTTTTTTTTTTTTTCTTTTTTTAAACCTTTGCTTTGCTATTTTTATGATTAAATGATTTGTTTTTTTTTTTTTTTTTAAATAGCACAATTTTGTAATTGATGTTTTTTCCACAAGCCTTTCTTCGTCCCCACATCGCCTCATACCTTTACCCTACCAATGCCCTACCAATGCTAACAGCATGTTGTGTGTTTTAAAAAAAAATAATCTACACGAAACATTGGAATGTTTTTTTTTTTTTTTATGGTTTTGACATGAAATGCCCACAAGTGATTCTGGCACGATTTACTTCTATTTTTGTTTGTTTGTTGAGAAATCCAGAAAGGACTTTAATGATTTCAGTAACATCCTTGTTGGTATAAATATTTATGTTAAAATAACTTTTTTAATGTTTTGTTGAAATAATAATGTAAATGTTATGAATTAAAAAACAAAACAAAATGTATTCAGTAACTCATAATTTGACTATAGATTATGCAGATGTTTTCTAAGTAGTCATTAAAAAATTAATTTATTTTTATTATACTCTTAGCGCGTTTATAGTCTGGTGTCTCGGAGTTATAACGCTATATAAGTTTGCAGCATTATTATTATTATTATTATTATTATTATTATTATTATTATTATTATTATTATTATTATTATTATTATTATTATTATTATTATTATTATTATTATTATTATTATTATTATTATTATTATACTCGGTCGTTATAGAATTATCATAGAGAAAACGGACTGTGATGACAGAGACTATTAACACATTCACATATGAACAATGTTTTTGTATTAATTCGTTGTGTTTAAACTTTATATCCAGCTACTGTTTACACGCGTGCCATTTGCTCTCATCAGAGTGTGGTTTGTAGTCAGAGGAGACTTAGGTCTAAGTTTAAGCCTTTTTTAGGGGGGGGGGGGGGGGGGGGGTCAAGTTGAAGGCCATTTTAGTCCATCTAATTATATTGAAAGGTCTGCGGGGCCATTCTGAAAAAGAATGTCTTGTCAATGTTGAGGCAAATTGGATAATGTGATATTAAAACTGAGGTGGCCAATGAAGAATGGCAGGGGGCTGTACATGGCTATAATCAACAAACAACATTGTATGGCTTTTTTAAATTACCCTTTATAATTCTTTAAATATTATAATAAAAAGTATTTGATTGACATTCCAATATGATAAAATCCTAGTGTCGAGGCCTACAATTGGTTCCATCATTTTCTTGGAATCGTCCACTCGAGTATTTTCTGTCAGAGTAGGCTCAAATATATCATCAGTAAAAACTCTTTCAAACGGATGCCCACAAGGGTGTGTAAGCTCACCTCTACTTTACATCCTCTATACAAACGATTGTGTGGCTAGCTTTGATAACTGCCAACTCATCAAGTATGCTGATGACACCGCTATACTCGGCCTGCTCAATGATTCCGTCTCCGAATTTAAATACACTGAGCAAGTTAGTAAATTCAGCAAATGGTGTGCCGATAACTGTCTAGAGCTCAATGTAACAAAAACAAAGGAACAACTGTTTGATCACAGAAAAATAGGAAAAAGAGCAAGACAAATAACAAAAATTAACAATCAGGCGGTTGAAACTGTTGAAACGTTTAAATACCTTGGTGTAATTATAGATAACAGTCTAAGATTTGAATCGCACACCAACAATGTCATCAAAAAATGTAACCAGTGCTTGTATATACTCAGAAAATTAAGGTCTTTCAATGTGAACAGAAATACCATGATACAAATCTACAAGTCATTAATATTGAGTATCGTTTCGTTTGGCATCACAACGTGGTATGGAAGCTGTGGAACAAAAGAAAAATCCAAACTACATAGAACCCTCAGAGAGGCTTCAAAAATAATTAACACCGACCTTAGAAGCCTTGACACAACTTATATTAATGCAGTTGAGAAGAAATCATTTAACATTATCAACGAAAAGAGGCATCCGCTGAGCGGAAAATTCCAACTTCTGCGCTCCGGAAGACGGTATCTAGAAGCAAAATGTAGGACAAATCGACATAAGACAACCTTCATTCCAACCGCCATAAAATTAATTAACAAATCTTCTGTGGAAAAATGAGACAACCAATGAAAATAACGAGAAGCAGTGTCGTGAATCATCATCATCGACATTGCCGCCGTCGTTATCATCATCATCATCATCATCATCATCATCATCATCATCATCACAATCATTGCCATCTTCTTCTTAATATAAGACACTATATTTATAATATGGTTATCTGCTATCCCAGCAAATATATCGTATCGTTCTATCTGTCTGTCTGTGTGTCTGTGTGTATGTATGTATGTATGTATATATGTATGTATGTATGTATGTATGTATGTATGTATGTATGTATGTATGTATGTATGTATGTATGTATGTATGTATGTATGTATGTATGTATGTATGTATGTATGTGCGTGTATGTTCGTGTATGGCTGTGTCTGTATTTGTAAATGTGTTGATGTTCATACCATGAACCAAACTGAGCATTGTTTACCTCACATGAATTGCCTTAATTTGGACAATAAAGATTATTATTAATTATTATTATTATTATTATTATTATTATTATTATTATTATTATTATTATTATTATTATTATTATTATTATTATTATTATTATTATTATTATTATTATTATTATTATTATTATTATTATTATATTTCAGCTGCTTTGTGCTTGTAGGAAAAATATCAACTGAAAAAGTCTTATATTCCTTGACGTCTCATAAAAATTAAATTCTGTTTATTTATTTAACAATAAGACTTTAAATGGATATTTTTCCTACACACACAGGGTAAATACACGTACAGTAACTACTCAATCGTACGATTCCAAGAAAATGACCAACCAATCGTAGGCCTCGACACTAGGATTTTATCACTATTGGAATGTCAATCAAATACTTTTTATTACTTATTTTATTGACTGTATTCATTTTTGTTTTGGAAATTGTTCTCACTGCAATGAATAATCAAATTTTTGTAGGAATTTCCCATGTAAAATAACGGGTATTAGACTAGAATCGTTTCAATTGTCCATTTTTAGTGTAAAGTTTGGGGGTGTTTACCAGTCAGGGTAGCTGGATAGTCTGATGTTCAGTTCTCAGTTGAGAAAGGAAGTTTGACTTTGTTGTTTGTACCACCATGCAGGTTGGCCGGACTCCAATCACCACTCAAACCAGGAGAGGTACGGTTTGTACTCGTCCACCAGCGTGACTCAGGAGTACGACAGGAAGAAGTATGTGCCAAATATCAGAAGCATGTCGCAGTCTCAGGTTAGTGATTTGCCATAGAAAGTTCTTAGAAAAAAAAAAAGAGATGAAGTTGAAACAATTTCCTTTATTTCTTTCAGACATAATAATAATAATAATAATAATAATAATAATAATATAATAATAATAATATAATAATAATAATAATAATAATAATAATAATAATAATAATAATAATAATAATAATACTTTATTGCATCCCAAAAAGGAAATTTTTTGTACAGACGTGTTATAATTTACACATAAGATAAAAATACAATGGAAATAGGATGTATATATATAAAAAAGGAGCAGCTCTATAACCAGAGCTGCGCTTTATAATATGAATAATTTCAACACTGTAAATAGTTAAAACTGTCACTATAAATTGAAAATTGAAAAGATTGCAAAACAAATAAATTAATAAATTAATATTTATATTTTTAAAAAGTAAAAATGAGAAATAATTATATAAAATGATTATTGCTTGTTGTTATAAAGCCTAATACTGGACGGCAGAAAAGATTTTCGGTTTCTCTCTGTTTTAGTTGAAATAGAGAAAGGGCGACCACTTCTTTCTGACATAATAATTGATGGTCTTAGTGGATGATACTGGTCATTTAATATTTTAGTTATTTTATTTATACAAAATTTCTCGTATAAAAGATCTACATCGTCAACATCATTTATATAGCGTTTAATGGATTTTTTAATATTTGAATTTATTTTGTTCCTTTCCACTGCTAAGCAATTGCCTCCCCAAGCTGTTATACAAAATGACAAAACACTTTCGATTACTGCTCTATAAAATAATGTGCAGAGGGTTTTATCTATTCTAAACTGAGAGAGTTTCGATAAAAAATATGTACGTCTGCACATCTTATGCCTAATTATTTTCAAGTGTTCATCCCACTTGAGCCTGTCATCAATCGTTACACCAAGGTATTTGTAGTGAGGAACTCGCTGGACGAATTGGTCCTTTAATTTTAACGGTTCTATCGGTTCCTTCACTCTCCTAAAGTCAATCACTAGCTCCTTTGTCTTGCTTATGTTAAGCTCTTGGTGGTGGGCATCACACCAAGACACAAATCTATCAATTTCTTGCCTATGGTCTATTCTTTAGTCTATTCTGTCCGATATTCAATCAATATACTAAGTATTTTGTTTTGTTGATAAGAGTGTAAATGTTGCTGCTCGAAGCTCGAAGAAATAAATAATAACGAGAAGTTGAATGTAAGCTTCAATTTAATTACATTAAATCTGTTTTTGTAATTAAATTGAATCTTACATTCAACTTCACGTTATTATTTATTTGTTGACAAGAGAAAAAATAATAAAAATGTCTTTTTTTTTGTTTTTAAAACTTTCCCAGCATGATCAAGTGACGGCTCCATTAGCCAAACCTGAAGCCATTGAGATTGCCGACTACTGTCATGTCAAGGTAAGGTCTGTTGGGCTGATTGGCGGCAGATTTTGTTTGCTGGTTGGGGTTCCTGACCTCCCATAGTGGGCAGGGAGGCACTTCTTACTGTGTCGCTATCCCACTATATCTGTTTTCCAACTTGCTTTCGGTCTTTGTCTTGGGATGAGATGACTTGATTTTGTGTGGCAATGTGGTCTAGTGATATGACACTCGCTTTCGGATTGGAAGGTCCTGGGTTCGAGCCTCACAACTGGCGCATAGTTGAGTCCTTGGAAAAGGCTCTTTACCCACATTCTCTCACTGTACTCAGGTGTAAAATGTGTACCTGGCCGTTAACAGCGTTGTCTTTGTCCGAAAAATTGTAATATCGCCCAACAGGCGTCCTGTCCCGTCCTACATGTTAAATGTTGCTGTTGACCAGGGACCCCTTGTAAAGCGCTTTGAGCACATTTAGTGGATATTGTGCTATATAAAGCTCAATTAAATAAAAATAATTTTGATTTTGTCCTGACCTTGGCCGGAGTCCTTGGCTGGGAGGGAAACAATGGGAAGTATTGTTATAGTTTTGGGAGATGATATTTCTTTCCTTGTAAATCATCTCTCTGTTATGTGCTGTTATTTTTGTATTTTTAACATACGATTTGTAAACATTTGAGTGTGTTCCTCTTAGAGGAATCTTGTGCTGGTGTCAGGGTGAGACTTTTAGGTGATCTCTGAGTACATTGACAGTGTGTTCTTGGAATCTACATCTGTTCACTATTTGAACCAATTCCCCTATGTATTACCTTTTCTTCAAGCTCTTTTAAATGTACATCAAGAATGTCTTTACTATAAAATTTTCTTCCTTTTTACTGGTGCTGATATGACCTAAATGTGTTGCATGTGCTGTAAAACCCTTAAAAACAAACAACCTATTATTTATTTAACCCAAATAATTGAGCTTTATTGAGCTTTATATAGCGCAATTTCCACTAAATGTGCTCAAAGCGCTTTACAAATAAATCTTATCCTTGAAACAGTATTTTGATAGGAATAGTTTGCAATTTTTAAAAATTTTACTTAAAAAAAAAAAAGTGCCTGGATGCCAGGACTATATGAATGGTGTGTTATTTAGAAGAAAATTATAAGAAAACACCCGCTTTCGGATTGGAAGGTCCTGAGTTCGTTGCTCGGCGCATAGTTGAGTCCTTGGAGAAGGCTCTTTACTCACATTTCTCTCACCGTACTCAGGTGTAAAATGAGTACCTGGCCGTCAACAGCGTTGTCTCTGTCCGAAAAAATTGTAATATCGCCTAACAGGCCTTATGTCCCGTCCTACATGTTAAATGTTGCTGTTGGCCAGGGACCCTTTGTAAAGCACTTTGAGAACATTTAGTGGATATTGTGCTATATGAATCTCAATTAAAAAATTTTTTTTATTGATTTTGTCCTGACCCTGGCCGGAGTCCTTGGCTGGGAGGGAAACAATGGAATGTATTGTTATAGGTTTGGGAGATGATATTTTTTTCCTTGTAAATCATCTCTCTGTTATGTGCTGTTATTTTTGTATTTTTAACATACGATTTGTAGACATTTGAGTGTGTTCCTCTTAGTGGAATCTTGTGCTGGTGTCTGTGGGAGACTTTTAGGTGATCTCTAACTGAGTACATTGACAGTGTGTTCTTGGAATCTACATCTGTTCCCCATTTGAACCAATTCCCCTATGTATTACCTTTTCTTCAAGCTCTTTTAAATGTACATCAAGAATGTCTTTACTATCAAATTTTCTTCCTTTTTACTGGTGCTGATATGACCTAAATGTGATGCATGTGCCGTAAAACCCTTAAAAACAAACAACCTATTATTTATTTAACCCAAATAATTGAGCTTTATTGAGCTTTATATAGCGCAATTTCCACTAAATGTGCTCAAAGCGCTTTACAAATAAATCTTATCCTTGAAACAGTATTTTGATGGGAATAGTTTGCAATTAAAAAAAATTTTTTACTTAAAAAAAAAAAAAAGTGCCTGGATGCCAGGACTATATGAATCGTGTATTATTTATAAGAAAATTGTTTTCATCTTTCACTACAGGATGCAGTGCCCCCTCCAATACCTGGGGACAGCGACTATCAGACAGTGGACGATGCCCTCCCACCTGGTCATCTGCACAGGGTTACGTCTGTAAAACCATCGTCTAAAATTAAAGGTATGGATGGATGGACCTGTCAATATATTGACTGACATTAACAAGAGAAGCAGAAAACAATGACGAACAATGAGCATCACCTCTCTTCCCCCCCCCCCCCCCCCCCCCGAAAAAAGAATAAAACCCCACAAATAACCCTGAAACCCCCCCCCCCCCCCCCCCCAAAAAAAAAAAAACAAAACAAAAAAACAAACAAAAATAATACAGAACAAAACAAACAAATAAAAAAACAGTCATTATCCAAAATGATTATAACAGCTTAAAAAAAAAAAAAA
The DNA here is from genome assembly GCF_034508935.2 of Berghia stephanieae. Taxonomy (NCBI): domain Eukaryota; kingdom Metazoa; phylum Mollusca; class Gastropoda; order Nudibranchia; family Aeolidiidae; genus Berghia; species Berghia stephanieae. The sequence goes on along the minus strand of NC_088367.1, from coordinate 5,390,291 downwards.
AGAACAAAATACCAAATGGGGAACGTTTCGGGCTCCAAACCCTTCTTCAGCCAACAACAACAAAACAATAAAAAGATCAATACATTACTAAATTCCAGATAGACGACAGAGAAATTTTGGTAGGTCCTGTTTTGTTGTAGACGAAAAATCTTGGAATGTTAAAAAACTTTTAAACAAAAAAACAAAAACAAGACCAAACCGGAAGGAATGCGCATTCAAGTATTTTCAGGAGAAATACAAAAATGTCATGATTAGCGACTCAGATGTGGAAATTTGACTTTTTATTTTGCCATCGTATTTCATTAAAATAAAAATAATTGAGCTTTTATATAGCGCAATATCCACTAAAATGTGCTCAAAGCGCTTTACAAGGGGTCCCTGGTCAACAGCAACATTTAACATTTAGGATGGGACATGACGCCTGTTAGGCGATGTTACATTTTTCGGACAAAGACAACGCTGTTAGCAGCCAGGTACTCATTTTTCACCCGAGTACGGTGAGAGAATGTGAGTAAAGAGCCTTTTCCAAGGACTCAACTATGCGCCGAACGCAAGGCTCGAACCCAGGACCTTCCGATCCGAAGGCGAGTGTCATACCACAAGACCACATAGCCGCACAAAACCTAAACCCTCTTATTTGCAATGTTGAAAGTACTTTGGAGAATATTTATCATGAATACTATTATTTCATGATTAAATCATAAAATAAATATATTTATGGTAAATACTCTCCTCCTAAATGAAATACATTTTTTTCTCAATTGGACAACTCTCCTGTTTGCCGACTTCAAATCTCAACATCTCATGAACATTTCGATAAATCGATGAAATAAAACTTCAAAATGTTCAGAAAACAGTGATATTACTGAATTACAAAAACATGAGTATATCAAAATGAGTAATTTGATTATTCTGGAGGATTTTTTTGGCTTACCAAATCTTTAGTGGACATTGCACCATAAAAAATTCAAGGATTTGAAAAAAAAAAAAAATCTTTTTGGTCTCCCCAGAACGGATCGAATCAGAAGATTCTGACTGTTCATCCTTAGAACGTCAGGAGAAGCAAAAGTTTTCCAAGCGAACAGGACCTCACAGACGGAAATCCAAGCACAGGCACGACAAACAGCAACAGCAGCAACAACTGCAGCAACAACAACAACATCAACAACAAGCTGCCATCTACTCAAGTCCTGGTGGTTCCTCTAACAAGTGGAAGAATTTGCCACATGCTGGGAAACTGTCTGCAAGAGGTTTGTGGACACGTTACCTTAGACCTAATTTGCTGTCTCCTCACAATGTAAATGTTGCTGCTCGAAGCTGCAAGAAATGAATAATATGAAATTGAATAAAAGCTTCAATTATATTACAAGAACATATCATAATAATAATAATAATAATAATAATAATAATAATAATAATAATAATAATAATAATAATAATAATAATAATAATAATAATGTACTTTATTCATCCAAAAGGAAATTTTTGTACAGACGTATAAAATGCCGACAGTGATACATACATAAACATAATATATGTAAATATAATGTGGTAAAGTAAAATTTGGTAATAGGTATATATAGTGTAATAATATTGTAGGCTGTAAGAATAATTACATAATGTAAATTAAAGGATATACAAATTATAAAAGTGTAAAGGTACAAATATCTCAAATAAACGTTTCAGGTTTCCCCTTTATCAACAAAACAGGATGAATGAAACACTACAGATGAATGAGATAATGTGGTAGTGGTATTGTTATGATGAATAAACAAAACATATAGGGGAAACCTGAAAGTTCATTTGATCTGTTCTTGTAATAAAATTGAAGCTTACATTCAATTTCATATTATTTATGTCTCCTCACAGAGAGATGAATAACAATAGGAAATAGGAAATGGAATGGAAGCCTCAATTTGATAAATGAAAATAGATAGTTGTGGAAGTTTTGGGTTTCACCTTGATCAACAAAACATGATGAATGAAAGAATCACTAAAGACGAATGTGAGAATGGTGTTGTTAAAGGGGGGGAGGGAGAGAGAGAGAGAGAGAGAGAGAGAGAGAGAGAGAGAGAGAGAGAGAGAGAGAGAGAGAGAGAGAGAGAGAGAGAGAGAGAGGCGCATGAACTCTCTCTATTCATAGTTTCTTATGACAATCAATCACCTCTTTATTTTACATATTCAATTCCCTTGTGATGATCTTTCCACCACAGTGCGCAGCAATTCCGCATCCGAAGACAACAGCGAGGGGACGTATGATTCAGGCTTGCCCTCCTCCACCAAGCTGGAGAGAAAACGTCGATCTTTCAACCAGCGCCGCTGGCGGAACCCTTCCAGCTCCCTGGCCCACCACAGAACATCTAGTCCCATCACCGACCTGGACAGGTCCAGGATATCACCATTAGGTAAGGTGGCGGCCATTAGATGGTTGTTCATTGTCACTCCACTCACATCATCCGTACACTCATTCATTAACTATCATCTATCCAGGTTCTTGCCACAGATTAGTGGTCCAATATACCTGGTAAGATTTGTCTGTCCAGCATATCTTGAGCTTTCAGATTTTTAAAAATATAGCGCAATATCCACTAAACGTGCTCAAAGCGCTTTGCAAAGGGTCCCTAACCAACAGCAACCTGTAACATGTAGAATGAGAGACATGATGCCTGTTACAATTTTTTTCGACATGGACAACACTGTTAACAGCCAGGTACTCATTTTACATCTGAGTACGGTGAGATCTTTTCATCCATCCATCTCATCCATTCATGGTCTTAATTGTATGAAAAATTTAAATACAGATTAGTGATGATCATCAATTTATACCCAGGCTTCATGACCTGCTTTCTATGATTCTTTATTGTAGCTTCATATACGAGTACTTATTAATTTTTAATATAGATATTCATTCTCCCTTCTCTAAGACTTACTAATTATCAAAAACTATTTATTAAATTCTTTCGTTCTTTTCTTTTTTCTTCTTAAACATTTTCTCATTTATGTTTCTGGAGTTGTCCTTTTCTTTTCTTTTTTCCTTTTAAGATTTATTCATTGATATTTCCCATCTTATTCTGAACTTGAAAATTGGTCTGTTGGACGAAAAACCCCTGGCCACTAACTTTATACCTGACCCTTTATCTCTCTTTATTTCAGTGCAATCTTACGACCATATGGCGTTTTCTCCGACCCCAATCCACCACTTTCAAACGCTACCCTTGGTAAGTCTCACCCTTCAACTGTCGACTTTTGAATAAGTTTTCTATTGTATATCTTGTCCTGGTTAGATTTGTCCACGGCATAGAAAAAAAGAGATTAATACACTCAATCGAAATAGCTGGATGAAAAAAGCAATAATGATGATGATGATGATGATGATGATCCTGTAAATGGTGTACACGAAACCTGAAAAATTTGGGATGAGGGAAAGTGTGTGTGAAGTATTTAAATTAATTGGATTTGATGGACGGGGGATAGTTTTAAAAACATTTTTTAAAATCACTTCCTTCTTGCCTTCATCTGTACAGCATCTGGGAGGAGTGCGGGGTGAGGGACTATGTGTAAAGTATCTAAATTCATTGGATTTGATGGATGCGGGATAGTTTTAAAAACAATTTTTTTATATCCCTTCCTTCTTGCCTTCATCTGTACAGCACCTGGGAGGAGTGCGGGTTGAGGGAGTATGTGTGAAGTATTCATTGGATTTGATGGATGGGGGATAGTTTTAACTCACTCAACACTAACACCGACTATATCCATTATTTACCAGGGATTACTTTTAAACTTTTACCCCATGCCTATTTATTAAATTTTTCTGAGACAAATTATAGGCGTTGTATCAAAACTAATGTCTTTTAATTTTTACATGTTAATGGTAGCTGAATATAATTATCTATCTACATGTTCATTGTTAATACATTTTTTTCCAATTTTGAAAAGTAGCGAAAATCTCTTGGATTGAGTGAGTTAAAACCTATTTGTTATCCCTTCCTTCTTGCCTTCCTCTGTACAGCATCTGGGAGGAGTAGGCCAAATGGCTGCTGGAGAGGAAGGGGATTGTGAGGATCTCAATGACAGTGGGACTTGGAGTAGTAAATGGCTCAAGTCTCTCAGGGACCCCGACAGGCAGAAGAAGAAGGATGAACGGAGGAGGCAGAAAGAAGAGGTAAGGAAGGGACCAGTCGACGCTTTTTAAATAGATTTTCTCTCTCTCTCTCTCTCTCTCTCTCTCTCTCTCTCTCTCTCTCTCTCTCTCTCTCTCTCTCTCTCTCTCTCTCTCTCTCTCTCTCTCTCTCTCTCTCTCTCTCTCTCTCTCTCTCTCTCTTCTCTCTCTCTCTCCTCTCTCTCTCTCTCTCTCTCTCTCTCCTCTCTCTCTCTCTCTCTCTCCTCTCTCTCTCTCTCTCTCTCTCTCTCTCTCTCTCTCTCTCTCTCTCTCTCTCTCTCTCTCTCTCTCTCTCTCTCTCTCTCTCTCTCTCTCTCTCTCTCTCTCTCTCTCTCTCTCTCCTCTCTCTCTCTCTCTCTCTCTCTCTCTCTCTCTCTCTCTCTCTCTCTCTCTCTCTCTCTCTCTCTCTCTCTCTCCTCTCCTCTCTCTCTCTCTCTCTCCTCTCTCTCTCTCTCTCTCTCTCTCTCTCTCTCTCTCTCTCTCTCTCTCTCTCTCTTTCTCTCTTTCTCTCTTTCTCTCTTTCTCTCTTTCTTTCTTTCTTTCTTTCTTTCGCAACCACATTAAATCATCTGGTATATAGAGATGATATATTAGAACAAAGCAATGCTTAGTTTAATCTTTTTTCTTTTTACCTTTGGACTATGTCTTTAAATTTGAAAGATTCTTGGGTTGTATTTATAAGCTAAATAACTACTACTAGGTTTCTTTGCTTGTGTTTGATCGATAGACCGAGAAATTTTCCTCCTTTTTGACAGATTGCTATTATCATCACTGAATAAAAAAAACACTAACCAAAATCACTACATCAACATCTCTACCACCACTACTACTACAATCCCTACCACATCACCCCTACCACCACCACCACCACCACCACACCATCATCCCTAGCACCACTACCACAACTACCACCACATCATCATTCCTACCACAGCTACTACTACAACCACCACCACATCATCATCCCTACTACCACCACTACAACCACCACTACATCATCATCCCTACCACCACTACTATTACCACCACCATCACACCATCATCCCTACCATCACTACTACTACAACCACCACCACACCATCATCCCTACCACCTCTAGTACTAGAACCACCACCACATCATCAACCCTACTACCACTACTACAACCACCACCACATCATCATCCCTACCACTACTACTACTACAACCGTCATCCCTACCACCATTACTACTACAACCACCACCAAACCATCATCCCTACCACCACCACTACTACAACCACCACAACATCATCCCTACCACCACTACTACTACAACTACCACCACGTCATCATTCCTACCACAGCTACTACAACCACCACCACACAATCATCCACACTACTACCACTGCTATTACTACAACCACCACCACATCATCATCCCTACTACAACCACCAAATGTTGTAATTACACTTTTAACTTTTGAAATTCCACCGAGGTGTGTCAGAAATTGCTGCAAGACAAATTTTGGATCGCATCTCAGTAAATTTGAGTGAAATTCAAATTTATAGATTATGGTCGCATGGATGGGTCATGATCTTCACGATGAAAAATTTCCTCATTTTTTGTGACCAGTCATTCTCACCCCTGATCGTACTTAGAAAATGTCTCGTTTGGTCAACGTTTCATGTAAATATGAATTAAATTATTAATGTATAAATGTATGGGAGAGCTAGTGTGAAATAGTGTCCGGTGTAGAATGAATGAAGTTTTGTTGCTGTCACTCATCACTCTGACTGGGTGGGGTTCCTTACCTCCCATAGCGGGCAGGGAGGAACATACTGTGTCTTCTATCCCTCTATGTCTGTTTTCCAACATGCTTTCTGTCTTTGTCTTGGAATGAGATTACTTGGCCCTGTTCGGAGTCCTGGCTGGGAGGGAAACAGTCGATTGCATAGTTATTGTTTTGGGAGATGATATTTTTTTCCTTGTAAATCATCTCTCTGTTATGTATTATTATATTTGTTTTTAATGTATAATGTAAGCATTTGAGTTTATTCCTCTTTGTTGGATTTTGTGCTTGTGTCCGGATGAGACTTATAGGTGATCTCAAACTAAGTACATTGGTGGTATGCTCTTGGAATCTACATCTGATCCCTATTTGTTCCCAGTTCCCCTATGTCTTACTTTTTCTTGGGTGCTTTATTTGTAATTCTAGAGCTTTTTACTATCCCATTTTCTTCCTTTTGACTGGCGCTGATATAACCT